>NW_028230448.1:9644264-9945859 GCF_043228905.1 Azolla caroliniana
CGTTGACCAACGTGACAACTAGCGTCTCCCAACTATTTGTGAGGGAACCAAGCAGGAGTAATGTGAGTACCTCACCGGCGAGAGGTACTTCCAATGAAGTTGCCTGGTTTGTCAGTACTTGTGTCAGCCCGATTTAAGGGCATGTATAAGAAGTGCTCACTGAGCACGAAATATGTATAGAGTGTTATTATTTTGAAATAGAACTGAGTTGTCTGCTCTCTCTCTTTGTCTCTCCCTCTTCATCTCTACGTTTTCTGTGTTTCACCAAACTGTCATTTTCTAAACTATGTACTCTATGTTTCGCATACGCTTCCGCACATATATTCTTTTACATCAATGATTGTTATGGTAATGGATGAGGGAACATTCATGGGGTGGAGGGAGATTCTAGATGTCATGGTCCTAAGGTGTTGGGAGGATAATAGAGTACATACTTTGTATGGCAACATATGTTGTTGAAGATTGTAATAGAATACGTGTGCGGAAGTGTGTGCGATAGACACTGAGTACACAGTGGTTTCGGAAACTGAACAATTAGGTAAACAAGAGAATGGATACACAGTGAAAGAGAGAGACTAAGTAGAGCAGGCAACAATATTTCAATTACAAAAAGACTCAATACTGACAACAATGTTGAGAGTGTTATTAAGCCCTTGGATAGCACCACGACCAGTCGTGAAGAAGAGCGCATCAACAAGGACATAATATGGCTAAAGGACCTACGAAGAGGGAATGACAAGAGGAAAGAGGGCTAAAGGACATCAAAGTGTGAAAGGTCCATACCTTAAATGTAAATGCTATATAAACCACATGGTGGTGGCTTTGTAAGGGTTCTTCCATTTGTAAAGATCTTCCTATTGATTAAGAGCTAGAGCTTCCTCTCCTCCTTCTTGTAACCTTTAAGCTTAAGAGAGATTAGTGAAGTGTTTAGTTAGAGAACACTAATCTCTCTTCCTTGTTGGTGCTAGACCTCTTAGCAAAGAGGGTTAATAAACATATGCATTACTCTTATTGTCTATATTCATTACCCTATTGTCTATGAGAGCGAGCTTGAGAGAGTGAGAGAGATATCGTACTTAATCATCTATTAATCGTTGAGTGTGAGGCTCGGAGGTGTCCGACAACCATCTCCGCCCAATTCGCCATCAAAAGGGTATATGCCGGTTCGAACTCTACAAACGACATCAAGGATTTAACTCCGTCGATACATGTTATTCTCTGACCGGACAAGGCCTAACACAAGGTGTCACGGAGACACTTCACCAAAGGGTGATTACGGCATAAGATTATGACTCAACGATTACACCGACTTAAGTAGGTTACACGATTAGAGCGCTTTTGTTAATTACACGCGTAAGATATAACAATAATTACAGAACGGAAATCAACACAGAAGTATAAACACCATACGCTCTATTAATTATCCGCTACGATTACAATGGGGTCCGGGCCTTTAAATAGGTTTCCGGCCCGTAGTACAAAACGGTGCCTATCACACCTATTCAGGATCCGTCCGGATCTGGAACGGCATACCGTTTCCAGTCCGTCCGTCCACACTATGCTTATTTACAACCATACTTAATTAATTCCTTCACTCCGTATTTTGGACTCCTTGCCGGCCGGTAACACATGGCACGCCCGTGGGACAGTACCTTGTACGTCGAACCCTTCTCGGCCCCTTCATTGTTCACCCAAATTGTCCAAAATACTTTGTTCCAGAGTTTCCAATTGTTCTTCCGGTTGTGGTTGTTGCGGCTGTGCGTGCTGCTGCTGCTGTGGTTGCGGTTGGGACTGAGACTGCTCCGGCTGCTCTATAGGCGGCTGCTCCGTTTGTTTCTCTGACTCCGGCATCTCCGTTTGACTGCTTCCGGTCCGGTCTCCTTCCAGTAACGGTTCCTCATCACTGAGGTTGATCGTAACCGGATCCGGGACCTCTCGTAGCTTTCAAACTGGATCTGCGCCTCCAGCCTGTCGTCGTCCAGCTGAGCTACAAGTTGCCGGACTTGCCCTAGTTGGTCCTCTGCCAAGGCTTGAAAGTCTTCGGCCAGCTCATCTCTTATGCCGGTGAAGTCTTCGGAAGTCAGCATATAGCAATCATCTCCCTCCTTCCGCCGGTTCTCTACGTCGGCCCGGAGCAATTGGAGTTCCGCCGCGTTCGTGGCCCACTTGGTCCACCATTTGACGGAGCCGTTGTCAATCAAGCTCTTGGTCTGGTTCAACCAGGCCCGCATGATATCCTGGATGCGACTTGCTCCCATTTGCGCTCTACTTTCCACAACTTGTCGTTCCTCCTTCAACTGCTTGATGAGATTAGCCGTATCCTCCGCCTGCTCTCTGTAGCGCGTCAGCTGCCCTTGATATGTTGTTTGCAGCCTCTACAGTACCTCCGCCGCTCTTTCTTTTTCCGCCTGCTGTTGCCTGAGGAGCTCTGTCCGAACCTTCTCCGCCTCTTCCAACCGTCTTCTGGTTTCCGCTTGTTCATTAGCGTATGCCGTTGCGGTCCGATCAACTGCTTGCCGGAGCTCATCCGTCCGTTCCTTGTGCTCCGTTTGCAACCGTTTATACTCCCGGTGCAAGTGCTCAAATTCCTCTGTTTTTTGTTTGAGCTTGCCGTTGATCTGGCGATGGTTCCGGTCCTCCCGGTCCTTTAGCTGCCGGAGTTCCTCTTTCAGGCGCTCTACTTCTGTTTCGGCGTTTCTCCGGAGCCTGTCCTTCTCTTGCAGCATTTTCTCCTTCTCCTCCTTGAGCCGATTGTACGCTTGGTGGCCTTTTCGTAAGCTTTCCTCGGCCCGGCGTAGATTCTCAGCAGTCTTTTTAAGTTCTGCCTCCGCTGCCGTCTTCAACTCTCTTTCGCGGCTCCTCAGCGCTTCTTGGGCAGCTAGCTCATCCTTTAAGTCCGCAAGCTCTTGGGCTTGTGCCGCATTTCTCTCCGGAACGGTTTCCGTTGCCGGGGTCTGATTGCTATGTACAGGTTGATCTGACGCTTTATTCTGTACATTGCCCGGAGTCACCGGTGCTTGGACTTGTGTTGTCAAAGCCAATTGAGCCATTTCCCTTGTGACCCTGTCCAAGTCTTGTTCAAGGCTCCGGATTCTGGACCGGGCCGTCTCTAGATCTACGGTTGTGACGAGCAACCGTTCGTGGTGCGCTCTCTCCTCCGCCTCTATGTACTCGACCGCTCCGGCGATCTGCTCGCCTACCCACCGTAGCCACATGCTACTGGTGCCTTGCTGCTGTACTGGTCGGGTCGGCTCGTTCACTGTGGAATTGTCTGGCCTGAGTGCCTGTATCTGCCGTTCTGGTTCTACTCCTTGGCCGCTGTGTGTGCTGGCTGGGCTCGCCGGCTGTTGAGTTCCGGTTCTCGCCGTCTCCGGAGCCGTTGGAATGACTTCTTGTATAGAAGTCGACAAGGCCGGTTCTACACGCACCGGTTCCGGTTCCTCCCTTGCGGTTTGCTCAAGTTGAGTTGGGGGCGTTTCTTCCTTTTGCGGGTCCGAACACTCCCCCGCTGTCCCGGCGGTCCTACTTCTTGACCGTCGTTGGAGGTGCTCTACTGGCTCCTCCGTTTCCTCTTCCTGGGTAACGGCATGTATCTGTGCCGTCAAGGGTTCCGGTTCCTTCTGTCCCGGTCGCCGTATGGTTATCTTAACGGGTAGGACCGGTGACACCTCCTCCGGTTCTGGGAGCCGTTTCTTCCCTTTCGTCGCCTTCGACGCCAGCAGCTGCCGTCGTTTGGACGCGGGCTTCGAGGTGCTTCCTTCCGATAATCTTGGCCGCTTCTTTGGCTGAACGGTCTCGACCGGCGGCACGAGCAATGTTATCCACTGAGCTACGGCATGCCACAGCTTCCGGCCCTCCTTGCCGTCCTTTCCTCGTACCATGTCGATTGCCGCGCACAAACCATCTGCAATCAACACCGGCCAATCCACCTTGATCCCTTCATAGGTGGCTATGATCATCCCTGCCCGATTTTTTGGCATGACAGGGGGTCGGGGGTACACGTGGCCGTACTCATGGAGCACTCGAGCTATCTCCCTGAATAGCGGATCTTCGCCGCCCTGCGTTCGATAGCCTTTGCCGGCTAGAGAGTAGTCACCGAAATATCGGATGAGTTGCTCCGAGGTTGGGTTATCGATCTGAAAAATACCTCCCTCCGGAAGGCCTGTTAGCGCACGGATCTCTTCCTCGGTGATGACTTCTGTGTCGAGCTCCTTGATGACCCGGTTGGCTTCTTTGTGCGGTGGTGCCTCCATGATGGTCAAGAACCCATCCAATCCGTGTTGCCTAAGCCATTTCCTGGCCGCTTCCGACAGCGTTTGTGGTTCCATGTCTGCTTCGAGGTCGAGGAAAGATGGCGAGGTAGAGTGGTGATGAGAGTGCGAGCGAGAGAGAGAGCGTTCCGAACGTGGGGGTTCTCTGAGTGTAGGTTCGCGTTTGCTAAGCTTCCACTGCCTTGGTGCTTCTATGCTTCTTGGCTCGCGAAAAAAAAAGGTCTCCATGCGTTCTTCTTTTTCTCTGTGCGTCTTGGCGCCTTTTTCGAGCATGCGCACGTCGTGTACCAATTTAGTATTAAGTAATGTGGCGGCTCTTAAATGCCCACTACGTACCTTTTCGCTCCTTGCTTTCACGTCCGTTCATACCTCGATTTTTAATGATTTCTTTTTCTTTTCTTTTTTTTTTCTTTTTTTTTCTTTTTTTTTTCTTTTTTTTTTTCTTTTTTTTTTTCTTTTTTTTTTTCTTTTCTCTTGTTAATGACGGTATGTGATCTTACACATCCGTAGGTCCCTTCGGACCCTTACCGTTTTCCTTACGGGTTGCCGTGTCTTCCTTCGCCTCTGCTACGGGTTCCCCGTCGTCTTTTTCTTCTATCCGTACCGCTCCCGGACAGGTTCCCGGTATAGTGCCGGTGGGCTGCATAAACGGGTTACTTGGCATCGGTCCTTTATAGGGCTTTAGTCTAAATCCGTTGACCCACTTGCCTAGCACTTCACCGGCAAGTGTCCCTAACTGATAGGACCCGTTGTATTCCCGTGTCAGCCAATACGGACCTGTCCATCTAAACCGGAGTTTACCCGGCATCTTGCCCATCCTCGTTTGGAATACTAGCACCGGCTTTCCGATTTTGAACATCTTCTCATTACCTTTCCGGTGACGGTCAACGAACGCTTTCCGTCGTCGTTGTTCCAGTTCCATGTGTAGGATGCTGGCCAGCCGTTGCTCCTCCAGTTCGCATAGTGCTGCTAGCCGCATTTCCTCCGACTCCTTTTCATTCAGCCGTTCCCGTAGTTGGATCCGTAAGCTTGGTACCTGAAATTCCACCGGCATGACCGCCTCTAAGCCGAACGCTAACCGGAACGGCGTTGTCCGGATACTTGTTTTGTATGCCGTTCGGTACGCCCATAGCGCGCTATGGAGCTTTGTATCCCAGTCCGTCCGGTTTTCATTGACGATTTTGCGGAGAATGTTCTGGAGCGTTTTGTTGGTTGACTCTGCTAACCCGTTTGCTTGTGGGTAGTACGGTGTGCTCCGTTTATGGACCACGGCATAGAACGTTGTTAAGCTTTCAACTACCTGGCCGAGGAAGTGCCCTCCTTGGTCGCTGATTAATTCAATCGGACATCCATATCGGCACCAAATGTTCTCGTACAGGAATTTTGCTATGGATGACGCGGTGTTGTCTCTCAAGGCCTTAGCCTCCACCCATTTAGTGCAATAATCTGTTGCCACGATGACATAACGATTACCCGTTCTCATTGCCGGTGGCTTGAACGGTCCGACAAAATCCAACCCCCACTTCTGGAATGGCTCTAGTGGAAGTACCGGTTGGTGTGGCATCCGTGCTTGCTCCGTAGGCTGGCCCATTCGTTGGCATAGGTCACATTCCTTAGCGTACTTGACGACGTCTTTTAACGTCGTGGGCCACCATAAGCCGCTCTGCCATACTTTCCTTGCCGTCGCTTCCCCCGCATAGTGTCCTCCGGCAACCCCACAGTGTGCTTCCCGTAAGATTACTTGTTTCTCGTCACTACGGACTGCCCGTCTCCATATTCCATCTGCTCCCTTGTGGTAGAGAGTGTCCCGTAACAGACAGAAATTGCGGCTCTGCACCGCCAGTCGTTTCCTCTCGTCCCGGTTCATTTCCTCCGGTGGCAGGCCCGTGCTTAGGAACTGGTGCATGTTTGTCAGCCACCTATCTTCTGATGCCACCGTGTCGTCCGCTGCCGTTTCCGGGGTGATACGGAATAACTCTGCGTCCGGGAATTCATCCGATACTCCGTCGCCTGATTCTCCGGACTCTAACCGGCTCAGGTAGTCTGCTACGGCATGCTGGATACCGGGCCGGTGGAAGATCTCGAATTCGAACTCCTGCAACAGCAAGGTCCAACGGGCCAACTTACCGGTCAGGGACGCCTTGGACACTAAGTACAGGAGCGCCGAGTGATCCACATGAAAGGAGAACTTCCTTCCCAATAGGTAATGACGAAACTTTGTTACACTGTAGATCATGCCCAGGGCCTCCCGTTCCGTAGTCGAATAGTTCTTCTCCGCTTGGGACAACTTCCGGCTGGCGTAATATACCGGCCGGTACCATTTAGGCTCCGTAAGTTGCATTAAGGCGCTGCCGATAGCGATGTCGGAAGCGTCCACGAACACATGAAATTCCTTGCTCCAATCCGGAGGCTGCACGACGGGTGCTTGCGACAAAAGTACCTTCAGGGCATTGTATGCCTTATCCTCCGTATCTGTCCATTGGAACGGTGTCCGATGTACCGCGGTGTGTAATGGTGTAGCCAAGTCAGCCAAGTGACGGAGCATCCGGCTGTGCCACCGGATCTGTCCTAAGAATCGGCTTAGTGCTTTGGCCGTTTTCGGCGCCGGTGCCCCTAGTATCGCGTTTACTTTGTCCGGGTCGACCGCAATGCCCTCCTTACTTACAATGTGTCCCAGTAAGATTCCACTTGAAACCCCAAAGGTGCATTTTGCTGGGTTTAAGCTTAGCCGGTATAACCTACACTTTTCAAGGCATAACCGTAGGTGCTGCAAATGGTCTTTTTCCCGGCTATAGACTGCAAAGTCATCCAGGAAAACCTGCATGAAGGCTAGAATGTATTCGCCGAAGATCTCCATGATGATTCGCTGGAGAGTTGCTGGTGCCGTTTTTAGTCCGAACATCATTACTACGGCCACAAACACCCCCCATTCGGTGACGAACGCTGTCTTCTCCTGGTCGTCAGGGTGCATCCGGATTTGATTGTATCCGCTGAACCCGTCTAAAAAGCTATAAACTTCATGGCCGGCGACGGCATCCAGTACTCCATCCGTGAACGGAAGAGGGAATGCATCCGTAATTGTGGCTGCATTTAGTTTCCTGTAATCTACACACACGCGGATTTTACCGTTCTTCTTTGGGACGACGACGATGGGGCTCAGCCACGTCGCTTTCTTTACCGGCCGGATGAAGCCCACTCTTAGGAGTTTGTCGATTTCCTCCACTTTGGCGGCGTAGTTGGGGTTCATTCGGTAATGTCTTTGCGCCACTGGTTTCGCGTCCTTGCCTAAGTGGATCTGATGCTGATATAATTGAGGGTCCAGCCCTCGCATGTCTTCGTATGACCAGGCGAATACGTCGCGAAACTCCGTGAGAAGTTTGATCATTGCTGCTTTATCTTCCGGCTTCATTTCTTTGGCGATGTGTACTGGCTTTGATTCGTCCTTGCTTCCTAGGTTCACTTCGTCGAGCTGGGATGTTTTTACCCGTTGGGAAACGGCCATTTCCCGTTCCAACGCTTCCTGTGCTTGCCGTAATTCCCGAATCGAATCTTTGTCTGGTTCGGCTTCGGTTTCGTCCCGCTGCGGCAAGTATGGCGCTACGGCTTCAGCCACGTCAATCTTGAAAAGTGGTACGATCTTCGGGTGTTCCTCCAAGTACTGGGCTTCTTCGTCATCTGCCAACCCTTCAAGCATGTTCACGCATTCCGCATACAGCGGTGTGCATTCCTTACCGTTGCTCGTCCGTGGTTGTGTCGGTACCCGGACCTTGGCTTTTCCGCGCCGGAAGGTAATCATATTTTTCCGCCAATTTTGCTTGATGTGTGCTGTTTTCAACCATGGTCTGCCCAGCAACAGTGGGTACGCGCCTTGCGCCTGTAGCTGCAGCACTACAGCCGAGATGTGAAATGTGTGACCTCCTATGGTGACTTCCAATTTCCGTATTAAGCCCGTCGGTCGTACAGAGCTCGTATCCGCCATCCGTAGCCAGAACGGACATGGCTCCCATTCATGTATACCCAAGGCATCACACGTGCGGAGGCTTATTACGTTCACCCCGGAACCTCCATCGATTACTGTGCCGGGAAGTTCGTGCCCTTTGACAATAGCTGTAATCACCGGACTACTAGTGTCCACCACCGTCGGTCCCTCCTCCGGATTCGAGAAGAGGACTGGTGCCGGTGGGGCTATACCGTCTGTCATGACCGTTTTTAGTCCTTCCGTAAATCGCGGCACGAGCTGCAAGAGTCTTCCTAATGGCAACGTGATCTGACATTCTTGCAGTACTTGCCATGTCTCGTTTTCTGCGTGGCTACCGCCGGCACTCCCTATGGTATTCGCCGTTTGCCGTTCCGCGTCCGCGACATTCCTTTCATTGGCTTCCTTCACCCATTCCGTTGCCTGTTTTCGTATGGCCTCTTGTGTTTCCCACTCTTTGGCCATGCCTTTCGACCGTGTGGTTACTTGCTGTAAATCCGCCACTTCCGGAACCACCATATTAACTGCTGGTCGTTTATCGTAGCTCTTTGCCGGGCACTGGTTACTGTAGTGGCCTTCTTGCCTGCAGTAGTAGCAGTACTCTTTACGGGTATTGCTGGATTCAGCATTGCTGGTAGCCGGAGTCGGTCCCGTAGTGAGTGGTGCGTTCTGTGCCGGTTGGCTCCTTGGGGTTCCATGTTCCGGGTCCCTAGTGTGACCACCTTTCTTGAAATTACGTTTCTTATTATTCTTATTTTTATTTCGGTAGTCCTGTCGTGGTGGATCGTAAAATCGGCCGTAGTCCTCCTGGTGCCTTCGGTAACCAGGGGAATGGTCTCTGTCGTATTGCTCGTGTCGTTTGTTGGACTCCCGATAACGGTCCGATCGCTCATACCGGTCGTAGTTATCATGCCGATCCCCGTACCGGCCATCATTCTCTTGTCTGTCTCCGTACCGGACATCCTGTGCCGGTCGGTACCGGTTCATTCTTTGCCAACGATCTTCATCTTCGTCTCGGCTGCTTCTTGGCTCGATCCGTCGAACGGGTGGTGCTTGTCGGTTTAGCAGGTTATACTCGCACCGGTCCGTTGTATGACTCTTGGATTGACAAATCACACACTGGGTTCGCATGGTGCACTCCACTGCCGAGTGTCCGGCATTCAAGCAGATTGTGCATTGAATTGCCTGCCGGAACCGGAGATCTTCATCTGTGGGTAACGCCCGTTGCAGTGCTCCCAGTGTAAGCCATGAGCTTGACTTTTCCATTTCTCTGACCCGGTCAATGACCTAGTCAATGGTGCTTCCTCGAAAGTCGATCACCGTACACACCGTGCGTAACGGTTCCCGGAGTGCGTTTAAAAATATCGTCCGTAATTCCTCCTCCGGGGGTGCACGGGCAAGCTGGCTATGTATTCGTTGGAAACGGATGACGAATTGGGGAATGCTTTCCCCTGCCTCCTGTCGGATCGTATAAAACAGGCCCACCATCGTCGTCTGGTCGACCTCCTTGTGGAAAAAATGCAAGAATTTTGCTTTTAATTCTGCAAAGGTTGTGATGGTTGCCGGGTCCTGCGTCCGCCGCCATCGTGCCGCTGGTCCTTCCAACGTGACCCCGAATTCCGCTATCTTCGAGCGTTCTTCTTCCTCCGGTGTCAATCGCTGGGACGCGTGATTTGCTTCCCATGTCTGCTCGAAGGCATGAACATGCGCTTCCGCGTCCGGATCATCGCGATACTTTGAGTATTGGAACGGCATGTCGTCGTCCAATATTAGGCCGCGGTTTAGTGGCGTTTGTTGATATCTTTCCGGTTTTCTCTCCGGTTCCACGTCCGGTTCTTTTGCCGGTTCCTTCACCGGCTCTTTCGTTGGTGTCGGTGGCTTTGCTTCTTCCACTTCCGGTGTTGGTGGGTTGACGGCTTCCGTTTGCGGTTCCGGATAGCCCTGGTCGAACGGTTCCGGTTCTGGAGTCGGCACGGTATCCGACCCGTCGTCCTCCGGGCCGCCGGGGGTATCGTTGCTGCTCTGGTAGTTCGTGTGCACACTGTATCCCCCTTCGGAATCCGATTCGTAGGCTGAAAAGGCTTCTGCCTCGTTTTCTCCGCTTGCCAGCGCCTCGAGGAGGCGTTCGGTTTCCCGGAGACTACTTAGACCGCTTCCGTCGTCCTGGTCGCGAGTTTGCTGTAACCGAAGAGATTCCTCCGCGACTCTCCGGATCTCGTTGGAGAACGAACGATCCGAGCGAATTTCATGCGCTGCTTGCTGGAAAGTCTCACGCTGTCTTTGCCGTTCGGCGAGGCGTCGAGCTCGGTCTGTAACCAGGTCGTGCGTTGGTCTAGTCATCCATTAAGCCGTCGTTCGCTGCGAGAAAGCAAGAATCGTGGTCGCCAAAATTGTGTTATTCTCTGACCGGACAAGGCCTAACACAAGGTGTCACGGAGACACTTCACCAAAGGGTGATTACGGCATAAGATTATGACTCAACGATTACACCGACTTAAGTAGGTTACACGATTAGAGCGCTTTTGTTAATTACACGCGTAAGATATAACAATAATTACAGAACGGAAATCAACACAGAAGTATAAACACCATACGCTCTATTAATTATCCGCTACGATTACAATGGGGTCCGGGCCTTTAAATAGGTTTCCGGCCCGTAGTACAAAACGGTGCCTATCACACCTATTCGGGATCCGTCCGGATCTGGAACGGCATACCGTTTCCAGTCCGTCCGTCCACACTATGCTTATTTACAACCATACTTAATTAATTCCTTCACTCCGTATTTTGGACTCCTTGCCGGCCGGTAACAATACATAGATCGTACACATCTATTTGGCGCCGCTGACGGGGATACGACTTGAGTGGTCAAACACTTGTAGGCAACCCACTTAATGAGGGAAGAAATCTAAAGGAAACCACTATTTTTGTTTTGTTTATGCTCGCTATTTCACATTTTAATTAAGTTAATTTTCTGTTTTTTGTTTTAATTTATCCTTCCTTAATCATCCGGACATTAGCAAGCTATTCGTCCGGTTAACGCTAAGCATTGTTGAGATTTAGCTGTTGTAGGGCAAGTATAATCACCGCGATTCTCGCTGATTACGATCATCCTACGGGACAAGAAACGGCCGTTGGCGCCAAAAAATTCAAATTTCCCACGCAAAGTTCGTCGAAAGATCAGAGTTCGATAAGGGAAGCATCCTTCGACGAAAGATCAAAGTTCGAGAAACCCATATCTTTCGACGAAAGATCAAAGTTCGACAAGCCCATATCCTTCGACGAACCCACGTCCTTCGACGAAAGATCAAAGTTCTACGAACCCACATCTTTCGACGAAAGATCAAAGTTCGTCGAACTCACATCCTTCGACGAAGATCAAAGTTCGACGAATCCCCAAAATTTTGACAAGAAAACATGGCCGGATCCTCATGGACAGAGATGTTCAAAACCCGACCCACACACCAGGAGGAGTCCACCCAAACCAACCAAACAGACGATGTTGACCCACCTAACCCGACTCGGTACCACAGAGGGTGGCTAACTCCGGGGACACTACCAAACATGAACCTCCCATCAAGCCTAGGAACTAAAGCACCTCTCAACACGCCCCCACTACAAGAGAGCCCAATGGCAGGTCCACTCAGCGTAGAGCGACACATACGAGACGCCGCGCAGGAGTTACAGGTGATAGAACAAGAAATCAATCTATGTAAGGTACAACTCGTGAAAGGAGGACAACCGAAAAGAATCACTTGAGATATCGAAGCCGCTTTGGCGGAAAGGAAAGATAGATTCACACAAGTGCAACAAAAACTTCACCTCCTAGAAACATCATCGCACATGCACCGTCGAGACCATTAGCGCAACCATGTACTGCATTCGAGCACAATGGGCGACAGTCCAAATGAAGCCCACACGCAACGACACCTGATACCACCACACATGGACACGACCCCTAGACCCGACCACACTGCCCTGACACCCCCAAACGCCGAACTCGCACTAGCGCTACAATCCATCCAAACCCTCATAGCATTGGTGGGAAAAGAGCGAGCACCCACGGACCATCCGAGAAACCTTAGAAATGACAGGGGGAAGAGTGCTTCCATTTCTAAACTAGTACCTCGTTTTCTTGATTTCGGTGATGCCTATGATCACGTCGAGAGGTTCAAATAGATTTGTCGCGCTTATGAACCCCTCACAGAGATCACCAAGGTAGCCGCAGTTGGGCTTACACTCGATGACCAAGCCGGAATTTGGTTTCGAACCTTGAATGAAGACATTGTCGCGGATTTCGAGTATGCCATCGAAGATTTCTTGATAAACTTCGCTCGTTGAGGGAATAAATGGAACCTAATTGACCAACTTTTCGCCCTCAAGCAAGAAGAGAACGAGACGGTGTCGCGAAAATACGATGAGGATATGTGAACTTGAGGCAAGACCCCGGGGCCTCCGACCGGAAGATATCAGATTCGTATGATTATATTAAACAATTAATACAAAATGAGAAAGATTCACAAATTTCATTAATAAAGGGAAAGAAAGATTACAATCAATCCCAAGATCGGGATTACAAAAGTTTTAGCTTATGGAGATTACTAGAATAATAGATTAGAAGAAACTAAGATACGGATTCGATAGGAAAATTATATGGCTACCGTAGGGAAATTATGGTTTATGAGTTCTATGGCTTCCATATGGAAAATTAGGGGTTTTGGCTTCCGTAGGGAAAATTAGGGTTTTTGAATTCCGTAAGGAAATTAGGGTTTATGAGAGATATGGCTTCCCTAAGATAAGGGAGCTGAGAAGGAAAAGAAAATTAATGGAGAGAGAGTATGAGTATAGGAAAAAATATGGAATATATATGGAGTTCCCCCTTGATCATTTGCATGTCCACTTTTTGTTGCATGACCTCTTCTTTTAGTTGCTTAGCTTTTTCTTTTAATTACATCTATTTTTAGTTGCATGGCTTTTTCTTTTAGTTGCATGCAACCGTCCACATGACCTTTACTTTAGTTTTCTTCACTTCACTTTAATTAGCAACATGATCCTTTTATCAGTTCGGTTTGGGTTCAGCCTCGTTCGGTCGCCGGTTCCATTTGATCGCCGATTACCGCCGCCTCCACTGCCGGTTCCGGTTTGCTTACCGGCCGGTTTCCGATTTTACTTACCGGCCTGGTTCTAGTTTTGCTTACCGGCCCGTTTCCGATTTTGCTTACCGGCCAGTTTCCGGTTTTGCTTACTAACCCAATTCCCAGTTCCGATTTTCCTTACCGGCGGGTTCCGGTTAGCTTTCTTGCCGCTTCCGGGTTTGCTTACCGACCCGATTCCCAGTTCCAATTTTCCTTACCAACGGGTTCCGGTTAGCTTTCTTGCCAGTTCCGGTTTGGTTTTTTTTTTTGTAACTTGGCCACATTCATCTATCTAGACAAAGTGGCCAAAGTGCTCTTAGCACAAATGAAAAATGAGGGATCTCAATGTGCTTATATAGCCAGGGCCTTAAATTTCCTATCTATGTAGGATAAATCATAGTTCTATTTTCCCTATCTTCTCAAACATCCATCTTCCTATAACATGCCATTAAGCTAATATCAAGTATTTTTTTTATTTTTTTATTTTTTTTACATAGTGTGAGAAGATTCACACGACAACGACGTCCTTTGGCGCCTCAATGGAGACCTGTCAACTGGTTATGGAGAAAAGATACAAACACTCATCCCTCATACAACCACAGTCTCTAACCAACCCGAAGGAACTCCGGTCGATATATGTGAAGCTCACTTCGAGAGCGACTGTTGAGCGGCAAGCTCAACTGGAGCCGGATTGGCTGGATAAGCTTGAGCCGGTGAGCAACCGAGCCGGCAAGCAACAAAGCCGGTGAGCTGGGGAGCCGGTTAGCCGGATCCAATCAGTAACCGGAAGCCTAGTATTAGTTTAGACTACTAGGCAGTTATAGTCTTGTCGTAAGTGTCAGATGCTCGTGTGAGCATTAAAGTACGCGGTACTTCTGTCAGTCCCAGGAGGACTTGTATAAATAGTGCTACTGAGCACAGTTGTAAGATACAGAGAGTGTTTTATTGTTCTGAATATAGCTTTTACGTTTTGCTCTCTCTGTCTCTCCTGTGTACTCTGTGTATTCTCTGCTTTCTCTGTTTTCTAACGCTTCCGCAAGTAATCGTTTTCATGGTATCAGAGCGAGGTTGAGAACCTCTGCAACCGACAAACGCTTGAAAGCAAACCCTAACAGGTCGTAAGAACAGCAGATAGAGAAGTGATGGATAGAGGAATGGCTAGCTCGCTCCCTATGGAGAAACTCGACAGATCCAACTACGCATCTTGGTCGTACAAGATGCACCAGTACGTGCTTGGGCATGGCTATTGGAGCTTCGTTAAAGGAGCCAACGAAACAGCACCTGATGCGGCACATAAGGATTTCCCAGTATGGAAACAATCGGCAAGTAGAGTGATGTACTGCTTCACGTCCAGTGTCGGAGACCAGCTGCTGAGCCACATCCGAGACGCCAAGACGCCGAAGGAGGCTTGGGGAAACCTGAAGAAGGTTTTCGCCGCGAGCACTACAGCTTGGAAGCTGCAACTCCGACAGGAGTTGAGCAATGTCCGACAGAAGGACATGTCGATGGCGGATTACATGGCCCGGATCAAAGAGATCTGTGACTCGCTTGCCTCTATCAATGTTACCGTAGAGGAAGATGAGATGGTACAGGTCTGTCTTGGGGGCCTGGCGTCTAAGTTCAGAGTGTTCCGAACGGCGGTATGTACAAGGGAGAATACGCCGTCATTTTTCGACTTACAAACGATGCTCCTTGTAGAGGAGAACCACGCCGGTGCGTCAACTAGCACACCCATTGACAGTCGGATGTTGTACACGGAAGCGGATCGGTCCCGTGGGCGTGGTGAACGAGGCGGGTCGGCACGCAATGGAGGCAACCGACAAGACCAGGAACGTGCCGACAACAGTTCCGGACCCTCCGGGAGCAGGGGGAGTCATGGCGGCATCGGAAGACGGCAAGAGAAGACTACAACGGAATGCTGGTACTGTCGTAAAAAGGGCCACAGAGAAAGCGAGTGCTAGAGAAAATACGCCGATTCGGACAAATCTGGATCCGACAAGTCCGGCAAGGATGGCCGGCAAAGCTCGCACTATGCGAAGGGATCGAGATGATCCAAGAACGGTAACAGGCCAGCCTTGGTGATGAAGCACGAGACGAACTTGATGAAGAAGACCACTTCCAAATCGGAGGAAGTGTAGTATGTTGACTCCGGTGCGTCGAACCACATGATGAGCCATAAAGAGTGGTTCTCCGTTTTGGAGAAACCGGATCAACCAGGAGTAGTCGAAACCGGAGACGATACTCATCACCCAATCGTGCACGTCGGAGAAGTCCCTTTAAGCCATGTCGGACAGAAAGGGAAGCTGATGAACGTATTACACGTTCCGACAATCACGAAGAACCTGGTGTCGGTCGGACAGATCATCGACCAAGGGATGTAGGTGTAGTTTACGCACCTCAGGTGCTTCATCGAGGAAGAGGGCCAAATTATTGCGCAAGGGCGCAGAGACGGGAGGATGTTTACCCTTGACACCAATGACGTCGGCACCGCTCTATTTTCAAAAGGACAGAAGGTCGAATGAGACATCGACCTGTGGCACAAGCGGATAGGCCACGTCAATTACCAGAGGCTTCAAGACCTGCAAGCGAAACAAGTTGTTTTTGGTTTGCCGAAGTTCAGCGGCCGGAAGGCCCAAGTATGTGAAGCCTGCCAACTCGGGAAGCAACACCGGCTTCCATTCCCCACCGAACATAACCAGAGCCATAACAAGCTTGACCTTATCCATTCGGATGTGTGGGGACCGGCACAGAATGTTAGTCTTGGCGGGAGTCGATATTTCGTCTCCTTCATCGACAACTATACGCGGCAAACATGGATCTACCTCATTGAGTGAAGAGTGAAGTCTTCGAGTGTTTCCGGAGTCTCCAAAGCATGGTGGAACGGGAATCGGAGAGGAAGATCAAATGCCTCCGGTCGGATGGTGGAAAAGAATACTTTTCCGGCCACTTCAACAATTATCTGCAGCAAAAGGGAATTCGGCGAGAGTCCAGCTGTAGATACACACCGCAACAGAACGGTGTTGCCGAAAGGAAGAACCGGTTGCTCATTGATGCGGCAAGGGAAATGCTAGAGGAGAAGAGCATGCCCAAATTCTACTGGGCGGAGGCAGTCCAAACGGCTGTCTACATCCAGAACCGGATCGGTGACAAGGTGTCAGCTCACGAGCTGTATTTCGAGCGGAAGCCGAATTTGAGACACCTTAAGATCTTCGGTAACATTGCATACGTGCATGTACCGGATGAGAAGTGGAGGAAGCTGGATGCAAAATCGGAAAAATGCATCCTAATCGGCTATGCTCAAGAGCAAAAGGGTTATAAGTGTTATAACCCCTGGACAAAGCAAGTCCGAGTTAGTCGAGATGTCGATTTCGATGAATCGACATCGTGGTACTCCTTACCGACTCCGACTTCCGAATCCGACCCGATGCCGGAGGATGATGCCAGTGAGCCTGAACCGGCCCAAGTAGATGATGAGGAAGCGTGGACTCAGGATGAGAGTCCGGAATCGTTTTGGTTGAGCAGGCCGAACGAGAGACTGAGTCAATCTGACCAGTTCGATGAGGAACCGGCGGGTAGTGGAGACTCCTCCGTGCACTCCCCGCGCAAGGAACCAAGGAGACGGTTCACGCTCAAAGAGAAGGGGAAGAAGAAGATGCCAGAATTCGAAACTAGCAACGATGAGTCGGATCGGTGTGCATCCGACTCCGGCAAGGAGAAAGGCGGATCTTCGGCAACGAAGACCGAACCAGCCAAGAAGGGCCTCAAACCGGGTAACGGTGAGTTACGTCGGTCCACCCGCCAAAAGGATCCCGTCAAGCGGTACGGGTACAATGAGTACATGGCGCATCACTATGCGTACATGACTAAGGTGGTGGAAGTGCGTGAGCTGGAGAGCTACGTAGAAGCGGCAAAGGATGCAAATTGGCGTACCACTATGGAGGAAGAAATGTGGGCACTTGATGTCAACGAGACATGGGACCTAGTTGACCCTCCCCGTCACTATAAACCGATTGGATGCAAGTGGGTGTACAAGGTAAAGTACAACGCCGACGGTTCAGTTAACCAGTACAAGGCCCGGTTAGTGGCGAAGGGATACGCGTAGACCCACAGAATCAACTATGACGAGATCTTCGCTCTGGTAGCGAAGATGACGACGGTTCGTGTGGTGTTGGCGGTTGCTGCAGCAAGGGGGTGGCATCTTCACCAGATGGATGTGAAGAATGCGTTTCTTCAGGGTGATCTTGAAGAAGAAGTCTTTATGACTCAACCCCGTGGTTTTCAATCGGAGATGAACAAGTTGGCGGTATGTTGGCTGAAGAAGTCGTTGTACGGCCTGAAGCAAGCCCCTCGAGCTTGGAATGCAAAGATCATGCACCAGTTGCGTAAGATGGGGTTTGCGGCCTCCAAGTCCGACTCTTCGTTGTTCACCTGGCAAGGCTCAGCCAGTCCGATATGTATCCTGCTGTATGTTGATGATTTAGTCATCCCCGGACCGGGTCTTCCAGAAGTCAACCGCGTCAAGTCCTAGTTGTCGAACACATTTGAGATGAAGGACCTGGGAGACCTTCATTATTTTCTTGGGATCGAGGTGATCCGAACCCCTGATGACATATTACTCTCACAACGACATTACGTCTTGCATATGTTGTACAAGTTTGGCATTACAGAATGCCGACCTGTCTCCACACCCTTGGACCGGAACCAGAAACTTCGTCCCAACTCCGGACCGGCCTGCAACGACAAACGGTTTCGACAAATTGTCAGAAGCCGTATTTACTTGACTATCACATGACCTGACATCAACTATCCGGATGGAATGATAAGTCAGTTCATGCAAAAGCCGACCATGGAGCACCTTGAGTGCACACAACGGATACTGCAATATGTAAGCGGCACGAAGGACAGGGGACTATTATACCAACGAGGTATAACCGTAGAGGTAGTTGGTTACACGGATGCCGACTGGGCCGACAATGCGTCGGATTGCAGATCCACTTCTGGTTTTATGTTTTCCCTTGGGAGTGCAGCTGTTGCGTGGAGCAGCAAAAAGCAGCCAACAGTGGCTCTATCAAGCACTGAGGCTAAGTACCGGGGCGCAACATTTGCTACCTGTGAAGCCATTTGGCTTCGGTGACTGCTGCGAGACTTGCGGATCGAGGTACCGACCCCGATCCCGATTTATTGTGATAACATCAGCAACATGCAGCTCGCCAAGAACCCTGTGTTCCATGCTCGCACAAAGCACATAGAAGTGCATTATCACTTTGCACGTGAGCGGGTCCTGAGCGGTGAAGTTGAACTATGGTATGTTCACACGGATCGACAAGTTGCCGATATCTTCACCAAGCCGCTCGGAACAGACAAGTTGCACCACTTTACCGACATGCTTGGTGTTCAGCATCTCGACGTGCCCCACTTGAGGGGGAGACGTAGGGGCAAAGACACCGCTGGAACGGGCAAAGGCAAAGAGACTGTTGCCGACACCGGTAAGGGAAGAACCGGAAGAGGAGGAGACAAGGAGGCTGAAGAAGCCGAGGATGGAAGCAAGGCCAAGACCCGGACGTGGTCTCATGTGGTGAAGGGCCTTAAACGGAAACACGAGTCGGAGGAAACCGACTCGGACAAGAGTTGGAACGAATCGGGGACAGCCGATTCGGACCAATAGACGGATCCAGATGAACCGAATCAACTGGAGGCCAAGTAGACACGGATGTAGCGAAAGTCGATGTCATCACGGAGGAACCGACGGATCGGCGAGAGTCGGAGTCATAGCAGCGAAGGAGCTGAGAGGGGCCTATTGAGCAAACATGTCGACCGTGAAGGTCGAGGCGCGCAGAACCAAAAAGGTCGTGGCAAACAAAACCGGACCGAACAAGGAGTGCGAGCAAGGCGGTGCGACGCCAGGAGAAGTCTGTTAGAAGAATCGATTGCCATAGAGGCTGACACTAGGATCCAACCTCAAGTTGAGCTTGAGGGGGAGTGTTGAGTGGCAAGTTCAACTGGAGCCAGATCGGTTGGATAAGCCTGAGCCAGTGAGCGAGACAGATCGGTAAGCGGTGAGCAACCGAACCGGCAAGCAATAGAGCCGGTGAGCTGGGGAGCCGGTTAGCCGGATCCAATCGGTAACCGGAAGCCTAGTATTAGTTTGGACTACTAGGCAATTATAGTCTCGTAGTAAGTGTCAGATGCTCGTGTGAGCATTAAAGTACGCGGTACTTCTATCAGTCCCAGGAGGACTTGTATAAATAGTGCTATTGAGCACAGTTGTAAGATACAGAGAGTGTTTTATTGTTTTGAATATAGCTTTTACGTTTTGCTCTCTCTGTCTCTCCCGTGTACTCTGTGTATTCTCTGCTTTCTCTGTTTTCTAACGCTTCCACAAGTAATCGTTTTCAGCGACAACACTAGTTTCACTCTCCTCGTCATAACACCAACTGACACTCCCATCTCCTAACCTACCCCAATCAAAGAAGTCAACACAGTCCTGCTCCAACAAATATTAAATTTAAAATTACGACTCACATTACGCAAAGTACAAAGCTACACCGGCACCTTTGTGACTGACAACCCGCAACGACAACTTATACTCGCCATGGAAATAGATTTCACACTTGAAGAGCTGCTCAAACTCGACATCCAACCATGGCACGACGTCCTTCGGCGCCTCAATGGAGACCTGTCAGCTGGTTATGGAGAAAAGATACACACACTCATCCCTCATACAACCACAGTCTCCAACCAACCCGAAGGAACTCTGGTCGATATATGTGAAGCTCACTTCGAGAGCGACAACACTAGTTTCACTCTCCCCGTCTGCGTCAACGGCACGACGTGTAAGTGGGGGAGCCCAAAAATGCTTCCTTTGGAAATCAAACTCCGAATGGCAGATGGGTTTATCCAACAGCCAGAAGGCATGATCCCTACATACCACTTCACTATCCACGGGGTCGAGTTCAATCTCACCTTCGTCGTCACAAGATCATCCAATCATGTGGCTTACGAGTGTTTACTAGGGAGACCATTCCTACCTGTAAGCCACCTCGTCATGGATTTTGGGAATGATACAATCTATATGCACGCAAAAACAACAAAACCTTCCACATCAAAGCATACACACAAAAGGTGCACGAACAAGAAGGCAACCCTCTCGTGAATGACTGGTCCGAAACCACCGAGTTCGAGACCAACCTCCTAGCATGTAACCCTACAAAGACAATCCAAATCTTGGCTAGCGGTCAGCTGTTTCGACAAAAATCCACTAATCCTAAGGCGGAGAACGCAGGAGAAAGAGAAGACCAATCCGTAGCCTCCGATGAGTCAGAGATGAATTGGGTGCACGCCCTCGCCACGACCGATGCAATGTACCCTATTGGTACAAACTGTCGCGATGAGGATGGAGACACAATCTCGTGTTTTAATGTCACCACTCTCGTACCCCGAAGAAAACAGGCAGACGTAAGAGACGCAGGCCTAGTGCAAAGAATCATGCGCCAAGAAGAGGATGCGACCACTTGGCAGACCTCGACAGAGGTGGACTTCCTAGAACAATTCAAACTCTATGAACAAGGGAGTAGGGTGGTGGCTTGTAAGAGACCACAACGCACCTCTAATGACGTGGCGATGCACCTACCATGCTTCGCCGACAACGTACCTTTAACACCGGTGATCGACACTAGAGCATCACTAACCCTTTTCTCCTTCGAAACATGGGAACATCTAGGTTCCCCAAACCTCGAAGTATGCAACAACAAATTCCTTGGCTTCGATGGTTCTACATCGTTCTGCCTCGGAACCTTCGTGTGTAACATCAAGACAAAATGCAGTGACCACTCAATTCGAGTTCAGGTCCTCCCATCGAAAGTGTTGTACACCCCATGCCTCCTCGGTTTGGATTGGTGTCACATAAGTGAATGTCTCCTGTTGCCAAGCAAGAACATCGTCTCCTTCCAAACTACAAATGGTGTGAGGTCCGAGAAACTCATTACAACAACTCTCGAATCACGCCCCACCGAGGTCGACAAATTCCAGAGCGTGAAACCACCCAACCAAAAAGAACACGCACAACCACTGGCCACCCAAGGCCAACGAAACGCTAACATCGGAACAAAGACATCTGCGCCATGCAAATGGGTGAACGTCCACACGACTTTCGCCGAAGGACCACGCCGCGGAGAACGTGCTATTTGGCAAGTCAGAAAAGCACTCACCAACGCCCAAGGTTGGCACACAGGTGCCACTAGCTTCTAGGTCCTGAAACGAAGCCGGCTTCCCACCTACGACTATACCACGATTGCACGGGACACCCAACAACTGCGCACATCGACCAAATACCCCGCCCAGGTTATCGCCATAGGCCCCAACTGGACTCAGCAACTAATAGGCCGAATCCCCAAAGAACTATCTCCCAGACCTCCCCTTCCCCCCCCTAAAAAGACGTCACGGGTCTGGGTCCTTAAAAACACGCAAAGGCCCTCTAACAACACTCGAACAACACACTCCCCCACCCTCACCATGCCTTATGTCACTTCGTGCGTCAACTACTCGACCCGTCTTCTCCCCCAACCTCTGCTACCATCCCCATTAGACAATAATTTATTTAATTCATTACTAAAAACTCAACATAAAAACATAAATAAATAATAATATTAATAAGTTACAATAAACATAAAAATAAAATAAATAAATAATTTCAGTGCAATTTTTTCTTTTTTCTATACATCCATTAGTATTTATCATTTATTTTATTTATAATGTTTACCTTTTATTTTTAGTGGCCCCTTGAACAGTTATTTATACTCGTTTTCTATCTAATTTTTATCTTTTTAAGATTATTTTTCACAGCTACTTTTAGTGGCGGCTGCGACAACTACAACGTCGTTTATACTGTCCTCTTGTTGTTGACGGTCGCTTCGAGCCGCTTCACTCGCGGCCTCGTTTCGTTCCCCCACAGTCCTCTCTTCGAATCACCCCCGGATTCGACGAGCGAATCGTTTCCCTCCCCAGTTCCAAGAGCAACACTCTTGGAACCCCTCACCCACTATTCGAACCACACGCCCCCGGTTCGACGAGAAACACTCGTCGAACCTCTCACCGACGGTTCGAAGAGAAACACTCTTCGAACCCCTCACCCCCGGTTCGAAGACAAACACTCTTCGAACCACGCGCCCCCGGTTTGAAGAGAAATACTCTTTTTCCATAAAAAATATGCTCCATTGGTATTAAAATTAACAATGCCAAAGGCAATGTACAAATTGTACATAATAGTTTCCACTCCATAAGTATATATCGTAAAAAAAGGGACCAAATAATGATGGCATTTGTTATGGCCTCTAAAAACATCATGTTGCAGCCAACATTGGCTGAATGTGATTCCACATATACTAAAGCTCTTTAGTATACCCATATTCAACCTATAAACAAATTCCTGCGGTCCAAGTGAATACATATCTTGGTGGTAATCATGGCTAGTAGTCTAAAAAATCCATGTTTGCATTTGGTTCTGCATGTACTAAAGTTGTTCACCATCACCTGGTTGTCCAATAGTTGTTCCCGTTCCTTGGCCTTTAATTTTCCCTTGTGAATGTCCTTTTGTACCACTTAGGTAATACAAAACTGCTCTCTCCAATCAAGCCAATGAGGTAATCTACTACTTCTTGGCCGTAGTCTTCTTCAAGCTGACTTTCCAAGCTCATAAATCTGTCCAAACTCTTGTATCTTTATCTGTCTTTTCCCATGCAAGATTGAACCTTCCTCGGCTGTTGCCGTTGAAAACACAACACCAAAACAGTCCCCACTCGTGATGATTGGCTTCGACCCTCCCCACCATCTTCACTCATCCTCACCACAAATATTTCTTCCTTTAGTCGACATCAGCCATCTCACCGATTAACCTGGTTCCAATGTCCACGCATATCCTGTATAATCAACAAAAACTTAGGTTAAAACATGTCCTCACCCACTCCTACACATTGGCTTCGACCCTCCCCACCATCTTCACTCATCCTTAACACAATAATGCTTCATTCAGTCGACATCAGCCATCTCACCAAATACCACGGTGGCAATGTCCACGCATATCCTGTATTGATCAACACAAAATTAATGTAAACATTTCCTCACCCACTCGTTATAGTCGGCTTCACCCTCCCCACCATCTTCACTCATCCTTAACACAGAAATTCTTCATACAGTCGACATCCTTAACACAGAAATACTCTTCGAACCCCTCACCCCCGGTTCGAAGAGAGACACTCTTCGAACCACGTGCCCCCGGTTCGAAGAGATGCACTCTCCAAACCCCTCACCCCCTGTTCGAAGAGAGACACTCTTCGAATCACATGCCCCCGGTTCAAAGAGAAGTTCTATTCGAGCCCTCTAACCCTGGTTCGAGGATACTAACTCCTCGAACCCCTCTCAACAGGTTCGAAGAGAGGTTCTCTTCGAAACCCCTCCTCCTCCAACCCCTCACCGGTTCAAGGGGACTAACTCCTTGAACCCCTCCCACCGGTTCGAGGAGAGGTTCTCTTCAAAGCCTTACTCCTCGAACCCCCTACCCCTAGTTCGAGGAGACTTACCCCTCGAACCCCCCCACCAGTTTGTGTTACCGGCCGGCAAGGAGTCCAAAATATGGAGTGAAGGAATTAATTAGATATGGTTGTAAATGAGCATAGTGTGGACGGACGGACTGGAAACGGTATGCCGTTCCAGATCCGGACGGATCCCGAATAGGTGCGAGAGGCACCGTTTTGTACTACGGGCCGGAAACCTATTTAAAGGCCCGGACCCCATTGTAATGACAGCGGATAATTAATAAAGCTTATGATGTTTATACTTCTGTGTTGATTTCCGTTCTGTAATTACTGTTGTATCTTACGCGTGTAATTAACCGAAGCATTCTAATCGTGTAACCTATGTAAGTCGGTGTAATCGTTGAATCTTAATCCTATGCCGTAATCACCCTTTGGTGAAGTGTCTCCGTGACACCTTGTGTTAGGCCTTGTCCGGCTAGAGAACAACACCTTTTGGCGACCACAACGGCGGACCCCCTTTGATGAAGAAGTCCAAGAAGAGAACGTGGCAACATGATGTGCGAGAAATGACAGAAACATGCAAATGACGGCGACGATGTTCAATGTATGTGCAAGCGAAGAAATGGAAACGATGACGTTTGTGTACGAGTGCAAGAAATGATGATGCGATGGAGGAATGCATGAATGGCAACAATGGTTGTGCGAGGTTGCGATTAGTGTCAATGTGCGGGTTTCCGATGCGGTTAGCGACAATGTGCGTGTTTTTGAAAGCGTGGTGCAAGATGCACGGCTGTACAAACTGCGATGCCGTGGGAACCGGTGCCAGCACGACCGGAACGAGAAGCCCACCAGGAGACTGCGGAGAAAGTCGCAGTGTGTGGAGCGGAGACCGGCAGGATGTGCTGAGAATGCACGAGAGGTGGTTCTAAAAGAAGCAACACAGAGAGAGTCGGAACCGGAATCGGAACCAGAACCGGAGCCGGTTAACACCGAAGGGCCGAAGAAGACGGAGGAGATGCAGATGCAAACCAAACATCAACCAATAGCGCTGGAAATATACGGACGGATGCACTAGACAAAGATGGCCAAAATTAGACAACGGAAGGGCCAGAAAAGTGGCGGCCACCAGACAGGCCGACAGAGATGACGACGGCCGGCCGACGGAGAAGACCACAGAACCCGACGAAGCGAGCGACCGGTATGGCGGCCAGAATGCGGGACAAATGGCCGAAACGACGACGACGCTATACGGCAGAGGCCGGACAGTGGCGGCGAATGGCAACCCGAAACCCTACACAACAGTCAAAGAGTGGCCGAAGAGCAGCGGCCAGATTGTGTGCAGAGCGGCCAAGCGACGGACGAGGTTGGATTATGACGAACCGGCAGAGACAACAACAGAAATGGAAACGGGGCTGGATGGAAAGGCGCCGGACAAGACCGGACAACTCGAGTGAAGGACGAATGGCGACAGAAACATGACCGAACGGAGAACGGTGATGAAGACGGAAGATGACGGAACGGTTGCAGAGATGGAGAGACAACCAGAGTGGTAACGGTCGGCACGGTGACCAAGCAATGACCAGAATGGACCGGAATACAACGGACAACGGCCAAACAGAGGCCAAACAGAGGGAGCCGTACAATCGATGGATGAACAACAGACGGGAAAACAGACAATGACGAAGACATTGATCAGCAATAGAGATGTAGACAAGGCGGGCGACGATTGAGCGGCGACGTAACCAGATGGTCAAGGGACGGAGAGAACCGGAGCGGCGTCCGGACAACAACGACAGTCGAACGACATCTGGATGGCAACCGAATAAAGTGGCCGGAGCAGCCTAAGTGTTGGCGGCCAGACAACCGATGGTCGTAAAGAATAGAGATAGCTGGACAAAGATGGCAGACCATAGAATGGCCGGACAGGGCCGACAGAGACGGCAATGACGCCAAACAATGGCAGAACAGGAACGGAAAGCGGCGGCTGGACAGCCACGTCCGAGCATCGGAGGACACCGATGGCAACG
Source organism: Azolla caroliniana (assembly GCF_043228905.1). Taxonomy (NCBI): domain Eukaryota; kingdom Viridiplantae; phylum Streptophyta; class Polypodiopsida; order Salviniales; family Salviniaceae; genus Azolla; species Azolla caroliniana. The sequence continues at coordinate 9,670,203 of NW_028230448.1, forward strand.
GCGACGGACCCAGAGACGGAAACAGAAAAAAAAAACAGAGACCGAGACGGAGATGAACAGAGAAGGCCGTACAAACACACAACGACACACAAAAGCAGAGCGTGACAGCCACGGACAATGGACATAGCATAGCGGTGGTGAAAGAAGGAAGAAAAACGAGAAGAGAGGATGAAGATAAAAAGAAGAGAAAGATGAAACAGAATTAGAAAAGAAGAAGAAGAAACAGACAACGATAAGAGAGAGAAAACGCAAACAGAAAACAAGAATAAGAAGAAACAAGAGAGGAAGAAGAAAAAGCAAGAAAGAAAACACAAAAAGAGAGGGGGGGGGGCATGTAACAAATATTGAAACCCTGAGGGTACTGAATGAAATTGTCAAAATTCGAGGGTATGTAATAAAAATTTTAAAACTTGAGGGCACCGACGAAATTGTAAAAACTCATCCACCTAAAGAAATGGACGTGATCGACCACGGCAACTCACAAAATCAACAAAAGGAAGTTACACATACACACAACATTTTTGGACCCATGACGAAGTTCGTAAGTCGACAGAATGAGAATGTTCGTGTCGCGGAAGATTTGCTGACCAACAAAGATGGTCGAGTCAAGCACTCCGATCGAGGGAGTCGATCGTTGAAAGGATCGATGGAAGTTCCGGTCGAAGAAATATCATCATCAAGGCATGTGGGATCGATGTGCAAGGCACTTTCCCACGGGCATGCCATATTGTGTTACCCCGTACGAGATGTACGGAGAGTCAATGTGATGAGCGAGGGTCAAATGTTATCATGATGATTGTTGTGTGTGTGTAGAGGGCATAAATGTAATTGTGAGTCTATACATATGTGAACACATGCACACGTGTGTGCATGTGGATAGATACGAGGAGGTGTGAGTGAGTGTCCAGTATGAATGCTCGAGGGGGCTTACACCCCTATGTATCTACCCCCTCTTGTACTATTTAACCCCTTATGGGGAATGAATGATGAAGGAATCATTTCTCTCTATCTATCTCTCTTTTCATCTCTCTCTCTCTCTCTTATCCCTCTCCTTAACGTTGAATTGCTGTACATCCGTCACTTCCGGAACCACCATATTAACTGCTGGTCGTTTCTCGTAGCTCTTTACCGGGCACTGGTTACTGTAGTGGCCTTCCTGCCTGCAGTAGTAGCAGTACTCTTTACGGGTATTGCTGGATTCAGCATTGCTGGTAGCCGGAGTCGGTCCCGTAGTGAGTGGTGCGTTCTGTGCCGGTTGGCTCCTTGGGGTTCCATGTTCCGGGTCCCTAGTGTGACCACCTTTCTTGAAATTACGTTTCTTATTATTCTTATTTTTATTTCGGTAGTCCGGTCGTGGTGGATCGTAAAATCCTGTGTCGGTCGGTACCGGTTCATTTTTTGCCAACGATCTTCATCTTCGTCTTGGCTGCTTCTTGGCTCGATCCGTCGGACGGGTGGTGCTTGTCGGTTTAACAGGTTATACTCGCACCGGTCCGTTGTATGACTCTTGGATTGACAAATCACACACTGAGTGCGCATGGTGCACTCTACTGCCGAGTGTCCGGCATTCAAGCAGATTGTGCATTGAATTGCCTGCCGGAACCGGAGATCTTCCTCGGTGGGTAACGCCCGTTGCAGTGTTCCCAGCGTAAGCCATGAGCTTGTCTTTTCCATTTCTCTGACCCGGTCAATGACCTGATCGATGGTGCATCCTCGAAAGTCGATCACCGTACACACCGTGCGCTAACAGGCCTTCCGGAGGGAGGAATTTTTCAGATTGATAATCCAACCTCGGAGCAACTCACCCGATATTTCGGTGAGTACTCTGTTGCCGGCAAAGGCTATCGAACGCAGGGCGGCGAAGATCCGTTGTTCAGGGAGATAGCTCGAGTGCTCCATGAGTACGGCCACGTGTACCCCCGACCCCCTGTCATGCCAAAAAATCGGGCAGGGATGATCATAGCCACCTATGAAGGGACCAAGGTGGATTGGCCGGTGTTGATTGCAGACGGTTTGTGCGTGGCAATCGACATGGTACGAGGAAAGGACGGCAAGGAGGGCCGGAAGCTGTGGCATGCCGTCGCTCAGTGGATAACATTGCTCGTGCCGCCGGTCGAGACCGTTCAGCCAAAGAAGCGGCCAAGAGTATCAGAAGGAAGCACCTCGAAGCCGGCGTCCAAACGACAGCAGCTGCTGGCGTCGAAGGCGACGAAAGGGAAGAAACGGGTCCCAGAACCGGAGGAGGTGTCACCGGTCCGACCGTCAAGATAACCTTACGGAGACCGGGACAGAAGGAACCGGAACCCTTGACGGCACAGAAACATGCCGTGACACAGGAAGAGGAAACGGAGGAGCCAGAAGAGCACCTCCAACGACGGTCAAGAAGTAGGACCGCCGAGACAGGAGGGGAGCGGTCGTACCCGCGAGAGGCAGAAACGCCCCCAACTCAACCTGAGCAAACCACAAGGGAAGAACCGGAACCGGTGCGTAGGGAACCGGTCTTGTCGACTTCTATAGAAGAAGTCAGTCCAACGGCTCCGGAGACGGCGAGAACCGGAACTCAACAGCCGGCGAGCCCAGCCAGAGCACACGGCGGCCAAGGAGTAGAACCAGAACGGCATATGCAGGCACTCAGGCCAGACAATTCCACAGTGAATGAGCCGACCCGACCAGTACAGCAACAAGGCACCAGTAGCATGTGGCTACGGTGGGTAGGCGAGCAAATCGCCGGAGTGGTCGAGTATATAGAGGCGGAAGAGAGAGCGCACCAGGAACGGTTGCTCGTCACAACCGTAGATCTAGAGACGGCCCGGTCCAGAATCCGGAGCCTTGAACAAGACTTGGACAGGGTCACAAGGGAAATGGCTCAAGTGGCTGTGACAACACAAGTCCAAGCACCGGTGACTCCGGGCAATGTACAGAATAAAGCGGCAGATCAACCTGTACATAGCAATCAGACCCCGGCAACGGAAACCGTTCCGGAGAGAAATGCGGCACAAGCCCAAGAGCTTGCGGATTTAAAGGATGAGCTTGCTGCCCAAGAAGCGCTGAGGAGCCGCGAAAGAGAATTGAAGACGGCAGCGGAGGTAGAACTCAAAAAGACTGCTGAGAATCTACGCCGGGCCGAGGAGAGCTTACGGAAAGGCCACCAAGCGTACGACCGGCTCAAGGAGGAGAAGGAGAAAATGCTGCAAGAGAAGGAGAGGCTCCGGAGGAACGCCGAAACAGAAGTAGAGCGCCTGAAAGAGGAACTCCGGCAGGTAAAGGACCGGGAGGACCGGAACCATCGCCAGATCAACGGCAAGCTCAAACAAAAAACGGAGGAATTTGAGCAATTGCACCGGGAGTATAAACGGTTACAAACGGAGCACAAGGAACGGACGGATGAGCTCCGGCAAGCAGTTGATCGGACCGCAACCGCATTCGCCAAGGAACAAGCGGAAAACAGAAGACGGTTGGAAGAGGCGGAGAAGGTTCGGACAGAGCTCCTCAGGCAACAGCAGGCGGAAAAAGAAAGAGCGGCGGAGGTACTGCAGAGGCTGCAAACGACATATCAAGGGCAGCTGACGCGCTACAGAGAGCAGGCGGAGGATACGGCAAATCTCATCAAGCAGTTGAAGGAGGAGCGACAAGTGGTGGAAAGCAGAGCACAAATGGGAGCAAGTCGCATCCAGGATATCATGTGGGCCTGGTTGAACCAGACCAAGAGCTTGATTGACAACGGCTCCGTCAAATGGTGGACCCAGTGGGCCACGAACACGGCGGAACTCCAACTGCTCCGGGCCGACGTAGAGAACCGGCGGAAGGAGGGAGATGATTGCTATATGCTGAATTCTGAAGATTTCACCGGCATAAGAGATGAGCTGGCCGAAGACTTTCAAGCCTTGGCAGAGGACCAACTAGAGCAAGTCCGGCAACTTGTAGCTCAGCTGGATGACGACAGGCTGGAGGCGCAGATCCAGTTTGAAAGCTACGAGAGGTCCCGGATCCGGGGAGAGAAAGAACGAGAACCAGTTACGGTCAACCTCAGTGATGAGGAACCGTTACTGGAAGGAGACCGGACCGGAAGCAGTCAAACGGAGATGCCGGAGCTAGAGAGACAAACGGAGCAGCCGGAGTCAGCGGAACAAACGGAGCAGCAGCAGCAAGCAGAGCAAGCGGAGCAGCCTCAGTCCCAACCGCAACCACAGCAGCAGCAGCAAGCACAGCCGCAGCAACCACAACCGGAAGAACAAGTGGAAATTCTTGAACAAAGTATTTTGGACAATTTGGGTGAACAATGAAGGGGCCGAGAAGGGTTCGACGTACAAGGTACTGTCCCACGGGCGTGCTATGTGTTACCGGCCGGCAAGTGTCATGAACAGTACTGAGACAGAGAAGGAATTAGTACTAAACGAAGGATTAGTACTATGAGAGGTGTGGAACTTCTTCGAGAGAAGGAAGAAGTGAGCGAGACAGAGAGAAAGAGAGAGAGAGAGAGAGAGTGAGAGTGATGATAAGAAAGATATTTATTATATGAAGAGAATATACAACGGTGGCTAAAAGGCTTAAGACTGGCGTTGAACCAATTTGGTTCAACATAATGCCTAGTGCCCTCTTTTATAGTGTTTTCAGGAGTAATCCTGAAGCTTCTAGAATGTTCCAGAGAAATCTGGAATATACACTAATTTCCTATAATAAAATGTAAATGAAAATAATATCCTACGTATTACAATAGATGGTCTAATGGTCAAGAGCTCGATCCATATAACCTAAGGTCATGGGTTCGAGTCTTGCCATATCATGACACTATCCCCCCTTTAAAACGACGAGTGTCACGAGTCGTCTTGGATTGAGGGCCCGGTTTGTGTGGATATTGACGATGGAAGTCTTCAAGAAGAGCACGAGCATTGGTTACATTCTCGATCGGTTCCCAAGTACGTTCGTTGGGACTATACCCTAGCCAATCGACTAGATAGTAGAGCTTGTTGCGAACAATCTTGGAATCAAGAATGGCGGCAACCTCGTACTCCGGCCCATCTTCAAGCTCGATCGGGGGTGGAGGTTGGATAAGACGTTCTGGGATGGTGCTCTCGTGGTAGGGTTCGAAGAGAGAACTATGAAACACCGGATGTATCCGAAGTTGAGGAGGTAGATCGAGACGAAAAGCAACATCATTAATCTTTCCAATAATACGGAAAGGACCTAATCGCCGATAATCCAACTTCTCACATGGGCGAGTAGTCTTGATGTGTCGTCGTAGCAACCACACCCGATCTCCAATATTAAAACTAGATGGAAGTCGATGACGATCCGCGTAGACCTTGTGTGTTTGTTGAGCTTGCTGGAGATGAGTAGATAAATCCGCTTGTATCTTGCGTAACCGCTCCAAACGATCCTCCGCGCACGGATTTGTGGACACCTCTGGGGTTTCAAGTACACTCCACCGGGGGTGACATCCCGTATAAGCATAAAATGGCGTAACTTTAGTGGATGCGTGGATAGAGTTGTTATAGGCAAATTCGGCGAAGTGGAGAATATCTGCCCAGTCATCCTGATGATAGCTGAGAAAGCACCGCAGATACTGCTCCAACGTTTGATTTGTTCATTCAGCTTGGCCGTCAGTTTGTGGGTGGTAGCTGGAAGAGAGGTTACAAGTGACCTTGAGCATGTTAAAAAGGTGCTTCCAGAATTTTGACACGAACTGGGGTCCACGGTCGCTGATGATACTATCGGGGAGTCCATGATGCCGACATACTTCACGCATGACAATTTCGGCAGTGTCTTCACTGGAGATCTCCTTAGTACATGGCAAGAAATGAGCCATCTTCGTATATCGATCGACCACCGTTAGAATCGCATTGAACCCTTTAGAGACTGGAAGATCTGTGATGAAGTCTAGAGCAATGGATTGCCACGGCTTGCTTGGAATTGATAATGGTTCTAATAAACCATATGGATGATGCCTTGGCATTTTCGCTCTGCAACATGTATCACAAGTCCGAACAAAATCCTCGACAAATTGTCGCATACAGGGCCACCAGAATGATCGTTGTACTAAATGTAATGTTTTAGTACTACCAAAATGCCCAGCTGTATATGTGTCATGACAGTTTTGTACTACTCGAAGGCGGCAAGAACCATTAGGAACATACAAAAGTTCTTTAAAGAAGAGTAATCCATCATGGTATTTGAATTGCCGATAGTCCGTACCTGGTGGTTGCGACTGTGAACACGACGCTCGAGAGGGATCAATTTGTGCTAGTATAGCTTGGGCGAATGCATCTGTCTTCAAGTCTTCACGTATGGTATCGATAACGCGGGAATCCATAGGCATGTCAAAGATTTGTGTTGCTTGTAATCGTGCCGGTCCCAAGATGACTTGTTTTTGGTTATCGAAAGCTGGCTCGCCGGGACGGGGTGCTAGATACGAACGCCGTGATAATGCATCTGCCTTCCCTTGGTGCCTCCCCGGACGATATGTAATTTTGAAGTCGAAACGCGTGAGGAAGTGGGCCCACCGAGCTTGACGTCGATTCAACACACGAGCATCCTGAAAGTAGGCAAGATTCTTGTGGTCACTAAATACGGTGACTGGATGAGAGGATCCCTCCAGAAAATGCCTCCATTGCATAAAAGAATCCACTATTGCCAATAGCTCCTTATCATGGATTTCGTAGTTGATTTCGGCGGCATCAAACTTGCGTGAGTGAAAAGCCACAGGATGTAGCTTTTCATCATTCCCCTGTTGTGACAGAATGCTCCCCAATGCAAAATCCGATGCGTCAGCTTCGATAATGAATGGTTTCTCCGGATCGACATGAGCTAGAATTGGAGCCGATGTAAATGCTTTTTTAAGACTCTCGAAAGCCATGTCCATTTCTTCAGACCAGGTGAACGGTTGTCCCTTCCTGGTAAGTTGTGTGAGAGGTAGAACGATCTTTGAGTAATCCTGTATGAACTTCCGGTAAAAATTGGCAAAGCCTAAGAAGCATTGCACATCCCGTACCGAACGCGGAGTCTGCCATTCTACCACCGTTCTGACCTTAGCTGGGTCCATGGAGATGCCTTCTGACGAAATGATGTAGCCGAGAAATTCCACTTGGTTGCACCCGAAACTACATTTTTCTAGCTTTGCATACAGACCATGTTCTCGAAGTCGTTTTAGTACTAATAGTACATGAGAATCATGTTCTTCTTGGGTCTTTGAATAAACCAGTAGATCATCCAAATAGATGATCAAACAATCCTCCAATAGATCTCGGAATATATCATTAGCCATGTGCTGGAAGACTGCCGGCGCATTAGTGAGGCCGAACGGCATGACAGTATACTCGAAGTGCCCATATCTGGTGCGAAATGCGGTCTTCCATTCGTCTCCTGGTCGGATCCGTACGAGGTTATATGCTCCCCGTAAGTCGATCTTCGTGAAGAACCTGGCACCATTGATCCGTTCTAAAAGACTTGAGATAAGGGGAAGAGCATATCTATTCCTGATTGTAACCTTATTCAAGCCACGGTAATCTACAACGAGACGAAGCGATCCATCTTTTTTCTTGACGAAGAAAATGGGCGCACCGGCTGGAGATTTCGAATGCCGAATGAAACCATTTTCCAAATTCTCCTCTATATAGGCCCGAAGGACTTCCAGCTCGGTTGGTGACAAATTGTAGATCGGTCCCCATGGCGGCTCTTTTCCCGGTTGTAAATCGATGGGGCAATCGTACGGTCGATGATGAGGAAGTGTGTTGGCTTGTACTTTATCGAACACATCGGTGTAATGGCGATACTTCTCGGGAAGTTGAACGGTGGATTCTTCTTTAGTGGTGTTGGAGGGGTTTACTGATATTGCAAAGAGGAACATTTCCTCCTTGTGCCCTTCTTTACGCAACTGACGTAGCGAAATGGTTGCCATCTTCTGAGTTGACCCTTGGGTTTGTCGACACCGGATTTCTCTTGTTCTCCAATCTATGTCAGGGTTATGTAACTCGAACCACGGTAGTCCTAAAACTATAGGATGTTCTGGGATACTAATAATATTAAATGATACTACACATACTAAGTTATCTAGAACAATATTAATGGGCTCTGACTCTTCTAGGATATTTCCGGAAGCAATGGGACGTCCATCAATGACTACTACAGAGGCTGGACACTGGAGTTTTCTTAGGGATATCTTATGAGCTTGAGCAAATTTCTTATCCATAAAGCAAGAGTTAGCTCCGGAATCTAGGAGTGCTAGGACATGTACTGGAGGGGTACTTTTAGTACTAACTATTACTTGGGCTACGAACACATCACTAACTTGCTTAGAGGGAATGGAACCACTAATGGGCTGCACAGATCTAGGGCTGTCCAACCAAACGGCTCCTATTTTGGCTGGACTTAGTCGTTTAACTCTTCTTCTAACTGACTAAGGACATCAAATTTGTTTGCTAGATCTGGGATATTAGTACTATTAGGACTATCAGATATCCCTACTGAAATAGGCTCGGATTTAGTACAATTAGAACTAGCGACTATTTGGTTTACCTGTCTTCTTGGCCTATGGGGGCAATTTATTGCGATATGTCCTGGTCCACCGCAGTAAAGACATAGTCGATTTGTACGGCGTCGCTGCTTTTCTTCTTCGGATAATGGCCCTCGACGACGTGTAGTGTCAATCTCCATCGGAGTCGGAGTATTCGCTGGAGAAGCATTATATGACTCCCTCGGAAAAGGTCTTGCTACCACTGAGGCGTAGGTGGGCTCTGATCTTGCCCTCGGCATTTGTAGTTGTCGTTCCGAACGTCGCTCAAAGAGGCGGTTGTCACATCTCACCGTGCGACTGATTGCTTCTGTTAAGGACTTTGGCTCTTCGGGGAAGGTCAAGAGTAAATCCTTGACGTCATTGCGTAAACCATAACGGAATTGCTCCATCAACGCTTGATCATCCCAAGGGATATCAGCGGCGAGTAGGCGAAAATCTGCAGCGTATGCGGAGGCTGGACGGTCACCTTGGCGTAATCGCCGGATTTTGTTGATTGCGGTCCTGATGCTGTCAGTATCTCCGAAACATGCTTTAAACTCACCTAGAAACTCTTCAAAATTGTTGAGTAACGGAGATTCCTTTTCTAATAGTGGAGCGAACCATGACAAGGCTGAGCCACTTAACAAAGTGCCTACTAAACCCACTCGTGATGCATCGGTGGGATATCGGGAAGGATGCATTTGAATAACTAATCGTACCTGGTTAAGGAACCCTCTAAACTGCGATCGCGTTCCATCGAACTTCGTGGGAAGGCCAATCTTAGGTTCTTTATGAATCCCTTGTGTTCCGGGCCCATGTTGTTGCATCGCTACGATGGTGGCTTCGAGTTGTTGCACGCGTAACGCAAGCTCCCCATGTTGTTGTTGCGTTTGCTGCTTTTCTAAGGAGATTTGCTGAAGATCCCCCAGCAACCGTTGGTTTTCTTGTTCCAAAGCATGGAACTTCTCCTTCAAGCATTGGAATTCCGAGAAAACAGATTGATATTCTTCAGCGCTAACAGTGGCCATGGGATGAAAGAAAAGAGGAATAAAAGATTAGTAGGAAATGAGAGAGACAGAAGGTAGGAAAATTGGTTCAAACTGTCATGAACAGTACTGAGACAGAGAAGGAATTAGTACTAAACGAAGGATTAGTACTATGAGAGGTGTGGAACTTCTTCGAGAGAAGGAAGAAGTGAGCGAGACAGAGAGAAAGAGAGAGAGAGAGAGTGAGTGAGAGTGATGATAAGAAAGATATTTATTATATGAAGAGAATATACAACGGTGGCTAAAAGGCTTAAGACTGGCGTTGAACCAATTTGGTTCAACATAATGCCTAGTGCCCTCTTTTATAGTGTTTTCAGGAGTAATCCTGAAGCTTCTAGAATGTTCCAGAGAAATCTGGAATATACACTAATTTCCTATAATAAAATGTAAATGAAAATAATATCCTACGTATTACAATAGATGGTCTAATGGTCAAGAGCTCGATCCATATAACCTAAGGTCATGGGTTCGAGTCTTGCCATATCATGACAGCAAGGAGTCCAAAATACGGAGTGAAGGAATTAATTAGATATGGTTGTAAATGAGCATAGTGTGGACGGACGGACTGGAAACGGTATGCCGTTCCAGATCCGGACGGATCCCGAATAGGTGCGAGAGGCACCGTTTTGTACTACGGGCCGGAAACCTATTTAAAGGCCCGGACCCCATTGTAATGACAGCGGATAATTAATAAAGCTTATGATGTTTATACTTCTGTGTTGATTTCCGTTCTGTAATTACTGTTGTATCTTACGCGTGTAATTAACCGAAGCATTCTAATCGTGTAACCTATGTAAGTCGGTGTAATCATTGAATCTTAATCCTATGCCGTAATCACCCTTTGGTGAAGTGTCTCCGTGACACCTTGTGTTAGGCCTTGTCCGGCTAGAGAATAACAGTTTGAGGAGAGATTCTATCTAAACCCTTACTCCTCGAACCTCTACCCACTTAACCCCTCCAAACCCCCCTCCTATGAATAAACCGTTCATGTCATTAGGTCAATACAATATCGTGGTCGACAATTTAAAAATAAATAATAATAATAAAAAATAAATAAATAAATAAATAACCCAAATTTAAAAAATAAAAAAAAAACAATAAAAAATAACTAAAAAATAAAAAATCATAATAATTCGAGGTAGACTAGGGTCAAGGCACGCAAGAATCCGTACACTCCATTTAACTATACTAAGCCTTTTACCAACAGGTTGTCATCAATGGCGTCCACTCCATTAATCCAGCTCCTCCACGGCACTACCCCGACGCCGGCTACGTTCGCACGCACGCCTTCGTGGATGTTACCCCTATCGAGTGCCAGTTAAAGGTCGCGGACGTTTGCACTACGCTACATTTGTCGGTGGATGGCATTCCCTTCCACACCAGGAACGCCCCTGACGTCGTCCCCAACATCATCCCCGCCGCCTACTCCTAGTATCTCGGATGCAAAAGTTGGCGTTTCACTGAAATTCCCCCTCACTTCCATGTTCTTTGTAGTGCCATTGCCCAGATCGGTGACACCGATGCCGTCAACCCTATCACTAATGAGTTCTTCAAGTGGGCACACGATCCTCAACCGGTCCAGTGGGTCCACGAACTCGCCACCGACCACCCCTCCAGGCGAACCCCCCTCCCTCCTCTATCCTTCCCTCTCCCGACCCCCGAAGCTCCCCTCCCACAGTGCACCCGGGAGTGTGCACTCATTAGTTGGGGGGGATGTTAAGCCCTTGGATAGCATCACGACCAGTCGTGAAGAAGAGTGCATCAACAAGGACATAGTATGGCTAAAGGACCTACGAAGAGGGAATGACAAGAGGAAAGAGGGCTAAAGGACATCGAAGTGTGAAAGGTTCATACCCTAAATGTAAATGCTATATAAACCACATGATGGTGGCTTTGTAAGGGTTCTTCCATTTGTAAAGATCTTCCTATTTATTAAGAGCTAGAGCTTCCTCTCCTCTTTCTTGTAACCTTTAAGCTTAAGAGAGATTAGTGAAGTTTTTAGTTAGAGAACACTAATCTCTCTTCCTTGTTGGTGCTAGACCTCTTAGAAAAGAGGGTTAACAAACATATGCATTACTCTTATTGTCTATATTCATTACCCTATTGTCTATGAGAACGAGCTTGAGAGAGTGAGAGAGATATCGTACTTAATCATCTATTAAATGTTAAGTGAGTGTGAGGCTCGGAGGTGTCTGACAACTGTCTCCGCCCGATTCGCCATCAAAAGGGTATATGCCGGTTCGAACTCCGTAAATGACATCGAGGAGTTAACTCAGTCGATACATAGATCGTACACAAGTGCACTTTATATACAACCCCTTGAGGAGTGGGCTGACACAAGTACCATCAGTACTTGAATGCTCATAAAAGAGCTTGACACTAATTCTGCCTACAATATTCCTATTTTCTATAAAGGAATATAGGCCCTCAACGACCGTTTCTGGATTTCATCCGACTCAGCACACCCGAATCGAACTCTATTTGATTCGGCTCCTGACTCGGCACACCCGAATCGAACTCTATTTGATTCGGCTCCCGACTCTCAGCTCTCGGCTTCTTCAGCCGATTTGGCCCATGTTGAGCTTGTCTCTCGATACTCCCCCTCAAGTTAAACTTGAGGTCCCACCTGTGAAAGTGTTTTTAGAATTCAAGGTATTGAAGTCTACAAGAATATAAGGTATGGTGCATTCACATCCAGAGGGCACGTTCACGAGCTAAGGTCTTAAGGATAAGTCAAACTAAAAGCAAGAAAGATGGAGAAAAGTAAAAGAAGAAAAAAGTGGGCACCAAAACGCAATCTGCAACAAACGCTCATAACTCATTCATTTGGAAGCCAAATATAATGTGCGAATATGGGTTAGAAAGCTTGTGAAGAGATCTATCCATAGCTTTTTAAATATCTAAATTTAGATCTTGGAAGAGGGAGATATGATGATTTAAAGATTGTTGTGGCATAGATAAGAATAGGACTCGATGAAAACTCTAAAAAAAGCATAAAAAAGAAAGCAAGGGAAGCTTATCCAATGGAAGAGAACTTTATATAAAGGAAGAAGAGTAAGGTGGTGTGAGAGAGTCTCTTTCTTGTGATGTTTTCTTGCCTATTCACGTAGTGTTGGTTAAGTTGTTATCAATTTATCCTTGTAGACTTGGATTTATGTATCTTCTTTCTCTCTTCCTTCCATCATAATTATTCATTAGCAATAGTTCTTTGTGGTTTTGGGTCTGTTTATCTTCCTTATCTCTCCTTTCTATCATCTCTACCTCATCACCACCGTGTTAGCTCTAGCTGGTTCATTATTCCCACCTCTCCTGGCATCCTGACGGCTCGCTCGCGCTCCTCGTCCAGTTCGGCCCTGCGTCCCATGACCCCTTCGATCTGGTGCTCCTCGACTCATCTAGTTCTGCGCACCTCAACCCCTACAGTCAGCTTGTTTGCTGATTTGGCCCAAGTAAGCTTCGTCGTTGTCGCGGTGCTAGCACCCATCAACTCGTCGACTCTTCCGTGTCGGTGTCGGCTTTGACCGCCTCCTTGTGTGCTTTGTCAATCAATTCAGCTACTCCGAATCAAACACTTTGATTAAATCACCTTCCGATTCACTTTGACTATTGACTGAATCGGTTGTCTCTGATTCTTCCTCTTTCCGGCCCTTGACCACATCTACCCATGTCTTGGTCATGGCCTTCACTCAGTCGGCTCTGTCCTTTTTTACTCTTCCACCTTTCTTGCCCTTCTCGGCTTCACCTCCCCTTGGTTCGGTTGGCTCTTACTTCGGCTCTCTCGTTCGTCCGCTCCCCCTGCACCTAGCTTGGCATATCGAGGTGTTGTATGCCAAGCATGCGTGAGAGTTGTCACAACTTGTCTACGCCAAGAGGTTTGGTGAAGTTATCGGCAACCTACCGATCGGTCGAAACATAAAGAAGTTTGACTTCACCAAAGAGGACTTGCGAATGAAAGAACTGATAGTGGACCTCAATGTGCTTTGTCCAAGCATGGAAGATGAGCTTCTTCGCTAAATGGATGTTTCTAACGTTGTCGGAGTATATGAGTATCGGCTCAGACACCTCTACATGTAGATCCTTTAATGGCCTTTTGAGCCAAATGGCTTGTAATTCTTGATACTCAACATTAGTGCTCGATAGTGCCACTGTCGGCTTCTTTTTACTGCTCCAGACGATCATGGAGCTTCCCAATGAAAAGCAAATCCAGATGTTGACCTGCGATCGCCAACATTTCCGCCCCAATCAACATCCGTGTAGCCGACTAACTCAGCGGCTACTCCTACCCGATATAGCAACGCCCTATCCGTAGTGCCCTAACATACCTCAATATCTTTTGCACACACTGAAGGTGTTTGGCCTTTGGTCGCCACATGAATTGAATGATCAAGAAGACCGGGTAACTGAGATTTGGCCGAGTGATCGTCAAATAAATGAGGCTTCCGACAATTTGTCAGAACCGTGTTGGGTCGCACGCTGTTCCCGAATTTTGGCGAAGCTTTAGGTTTCTGTCCAAAGGGGTTGATATGGACTTACAATCCGTCATCTTGAACTTGAAGAGCATATTGAGCACATAATAGCGTTGGTTGATCAATATGCCTTCGGGGGTTTGGATCACTTCGATTCCAAGGAAGTAATGAAGGTTCCCCAGATCCTTCATTTCGAATGATCCCTTTTTGAGCTGAGGTTGGCACCAGCGATGACTAAATCATCAACATATAGCAGAATGCTAATCAGTCCAGTCCGACTTGGCCGAATGAATAACGAAGGGTCTGATTTTGATGGAGCAAACCCCATCTTACACAGTCACTACGCACTCTGATACCATGCAAAAGAATACATGTGGAACCGTGTGTGATAGACACCGACCGAGTACACAGTCAATTTCGGAAACTTGACAGTTAGGTAAACAGAGAGAATGGATACACAGTGAAAGAGAGAGCCTGAGCAGAGCAAAAAATAATATTTCAATTACAAAAAGACTCAGTACTTACAACAGTGCTTAGAGTGCACTTTATATATAGGCCCTTGACGAGTGGGCTAACACAAGTACCATCAGTACTTGAATGCTCATAAATGAGCCTGACACTAATTCTGCCTACAATATTCCTATAGGCCCTCAACGGCCTTTTCGGATTTCATCCAACTGGGCACACCCGAATCGAATCTCTATTCGATAGAGATTCAATTCGACTCTTGGCTCTCGGCTTCTTCAGCTGATTCGGCCCATGTTGAGCTTGTCTCTCAACAAAGATGAAGAGAGACATCAAGTGCAACATAAGGTAATAGGGAAGGGTGTTTACAGGCAAAAGGATACAAAAAGTTCTAATGGTAATGCATTATCAAAAGGTAACTTTAGAATGAAGGAGGTCTTTAAGAGAACATCATTGGGAAAAACAAGTGCTAAATCAAAGATGGTCTAACCTATTACAATTTGATTCGTCAGGAAGGGTAGTGCAACCATAATTTAATCAAGGATTTCATACTTGTGGGGCTAGACAACAAACTTTTGTCAGTAGTGGAGGGGATGTAGTACGTACAAATCCTTATGTGGTTCTTGAGCAAGCAATTAGTACATTTATGCACATGTTGTCACGGATGTGGGGTGTGCATAGGAGGAATTTAGTTAAACAAGGATTATTAAAAAGGTCCAGTGGTAGATTGAAGATGTGTGCTAAATTAAAAAAGGTTGATTGGTAGATTGAAGACATTTTGAGACTTTATTATTATTATTATTTAGGAAAGAAAAAGGATGGTGTGTGCTAAAATAAAAAAGCGCATATTTTTTATTTGGGAAAATGGCTCCTTCATCCTATAAAAGGGTGTGCTAAACACAGAATTTGGAGGGGGGAGGAAAGAGAGAGACATAGAAGCTCTACCAGATTGGGAAGCAAAGTAGCTAGGGTAATGAATCATGAGGGCATGTAAGACCAAGAGGCGACGTGACCGTTGATCGTTGGGAGATTACACCAAAACTCAAGGATTTCCCCCTAAAGCTTCACTCTTATTCTTTTCTTCTTCGTTGTCTTCTTCTTCTCCACAACATATGTATTGTGTTAGAGCTCTTAGTTCATGTTTAATTTATGGAATTTACCATCGTTGTACTAAAAAACTCCATGAACTTGTAATCCCTGATTCATAAAGGGATTTTCTTTCTTAATCTGGTGAATGTAGACGTAATATTGTAAAATCCATTTATCATATCATGATCATTGGGTTAATTACGTAATTTTATACTAATCTTAATATGCATAATTCGTTGTCCAGGTCATCACTATCTTCAACATTGAGGAGCCTTCGGCGCTAAAGAGTCTTCAACTCCAAAGAGCCTTTGACTTTGGATTACCTTTGACTTTGTAGAGGCTTCGAGTTTGATCTACCTTCGACTCTGACCAATATTCAACTCTGTAGAGCCTTCAATTTTGACGATCTTTCGACTCCGCAAAGCCTTTGAGTCTAACGATCTTTCAACTCTGATGATCATTCAATACTAACAAGCCTTTGACATGCAAGGGTCAAACTCGGCCGACTTTTAGGTTCAAGCAAAGCAAGGACAGACAACCAAACAACAAAATAGCACAGAGAACCGACACAGAGATTTTAACGTGGAAAACCCCTAAATGGGAAAAAATCACAGGATTCCACAAACTCCTAGAACAGAAACACTATCTGAGAGTGAGTACAAGGACTCAAAGACACAACCTTGGTAAGAACTTTGTGACAGTAGACAGATATACATAGAGAACAAAGGTAAACAAAATAGAGAGAACGCCAACACCCCAATGCACTAAGGAGACAGATGGGACTAAGCAAGTTGAGGAGCACAAGGAAGCCGAATCGGAACAGAAGAGTAAAAAATCGGAAGGGCCAAAAGAACTTAAAAGGTCACTGAGTCCAAAAGAGTTGAAAGGCCTAAAGCCAATCGAAGGGAAGGAGCTGAAAACCGATCGCAGATCCGAAAAGAGGAAGGAGAACCAACCGACCAGAAGAGCCGAACGATGAAGGACTGAAGGTTGAAGGATCAAAGTGCTAACCCGAGCCGACTCTACTACTACCGATTTGAAAATTAGCCGACCGGCTTGTATATTCTAATTGTAATTACAGGGGAGATAACCCCTAATTCTTTGTAAGAATTAGAGGGAGTTTGTTGGGCTAAAAGTCCCACTCTACCCATTGTACTCTCAATGTGAACAAATCTCTTGGTTGGGGCTTAGTTACACTAACTATGAACATGAAGAGATGTGTATTGTACAAGTGTTCGTTGGGATTTGTAATGGTAATGTCTTCTTGAGCTCTAACTGTCTCAATGCAACTGTTCCTCACCTCTCTGTATCATCTTTGTGACTAAACAATGCATTATATCCTCCCTTCTTATTTGTTTGCTCATTCCATATACAACATTCTCATTGTAGTACTACACTAGTCTACACATCAACACTTGATAGCCGACTAAGATACATAAAGTACCCTACACCCTTGGACTAAGAAAGCATTACAAACATTGTTGCAACCGCTTTGGTTATGTTGTGGTGGAAGGAAAAAATATGGGAGTTACATTGATTTCATTGGATAATTTGGCTAGTTTTGAATGGTTAGGTGTTGTTGCAATATTGAATTTGGAAATACATTTTGTAAAGAATCGTGGTACAATTCTGTGCAGTGGAATAGGTTAGAGATGTGTGGTGTGTGTGTGTTTGAGAAGAGGAGAGGAGAGAGACACAAGATACATAGATATCTAGAAAATAGAATACTCAAGAATATGTATATTACGAAGGAGATTAATCGACACATTACAAAGTAGGATGAGGGTGCTTTATATAGTCATCCTCTCTCTTCATTAACTACCGAAGCTCATCGGTCATGGGGAATGTGGAAACCCATTAGTTATGTGTCATAGAATATGATTCTATGACACATAGTTAATGTGTAGAGAGTAATGGTGTGACTTTTGACCTTTGAGTGTTTATACACTCTCAAGGGTGTGCTCACACATTAGACTAGGTTGAGCTTGATTCTCAACACATTTGATGGCCCACAGATTTGCATTATGACAAGATATGTCTGAAATGATCAACCGTAGATAAATCAATTAATTAATTGGAATAAACCAATTAGTTGTTGGGTGGCATCTAGCTCTTTTTTGCAATCCACATCCTAATTTCATAGGAACTCCTAATAGCACAACAATTATTGTTATGTACACATAATGTTGGTGAGGGTAGGTCACCAATATTTACATTAGTGAAGGGTATGTTCACTAATGTTAAAAAGGGGACTAATGATTGGATAGAAGGAATGATAAGTGCATGCACTATCATGATTTGGACAACCAATAAATGGAGAGCCTTTTAGAAAGGCACATCTATTCAAGGGGCCTAAGAAAAGGTATAAATATGAGGGTAGATGAGGCTTAGCTATCCTCATAATCACATTACGTCGGAAGGGTGTTGTCTTAGACACCGGTGGTGCGGGCTAGGCTTTCGTTTCGGCGATCGTGTTTATCTCTTCCAAGGTATTAATCATCCTAATATCCGGCGGTATGGGACGTCGGTGGTAGGTTCGCTATGTCTAGATCATAACTCGAGGGTGGTCGGGTGGAACGGGTTCTTCTATCCATTCTATTTTCCTTCTTTTACTTTAGTTTGGTCAATTGATTAGTAATAGACTCTTAACAGTGGTATTAGAGCATTTACTAACAATTTTTGTTGTTGTTTTGATGTTTTTTGCATGTGAGCGATGGAGATCTAACAAGGCTCGTCATGCTCTGCACAAGATCAAAACAACATTCTTAACTCGGTATTCTTCTTTCTCGATCTTTCTCTTCTTTCTATGACGCGTTCTTTATGATCGAATCAAATTTGTATTACGTTTTCTTTTCTTTTCTTTCTTCTTTCTACCACAATATGATTTTAATTATTATTGTGCATCGGGCCAAGCGTGTTTGCACTAATCGCATACGCCCAACTCATGGCCTTTTGCATATTGCGATGTGTCTCCCACTCTCCTGTCTCTTGAGCCTTCTCTTACGATATTAATTATTCTTGTGCATCGGGTCGAGCGTGTTTGCCCTAATCGCACACGCTCACCTCATGGCCCTTTTGCATATGATGTTCAATATGCCACTCTTCCCTCTATTGAGCCATCACTTGGTCGAGTCTATGGGATGTTGTGGCCATGACGAGGTGTATGTCGCCTACCTATGCCACTCTACTCTTAATTGAGCCATCACTTGGCCGATTCTATGGGATGTTGTGTCCTTAACAAGGTATATGTCGCTTACCTATGCCACTTTACTCTTTATTGAGCCATCAATTGGTCGATTCTAGGGAGATGTGGTGGTCTCGAGGAGGTGCATGTTGACTACCTTAGGGTTTCATACCTTAAGACATGCTTAATGATTCATACACCTAATTGATTATTATTCTAATTCATTTCGAATTACATAAATTTTTGTTTCACTTTTGTATGATTTTCTAGTAATTGTCATTTACCCACCCACAATTAACTCTCTTTCTTGCCCTTATTTTAAGTTCATCTACACTATTTACGTACGTTTAATGGTGTATGATTCATGTAGACTATTTTTTAATATTGAGTGGGCATCATGCCGTTTTTTGAACGATTTTTTCCAATGGCTCATCTAGGTTTCACTCATATTATCGAGCCTTAGAACTCGAGTAAAACCACATGAGTTCCCCTATTGATGTTTTACTCATAGATTTGAGTTCTACATCTTTGCGAACAACACCACCACCACGTGTATCAATTTGTGGCTTATGTCACATTTGTGCAAATTACAACCACCATATTGGGATGTATATGTGCATACCTCGCACCATCCATTTATTTGTGACTTTTTTTTTTAGTAGGTAACACATGGGTTTTTTGACCCTTATTTTTGTCACTACTTGATTCTTATGGGTAGTGCCTTATTTTATCATTTTTGTCATAACATTTGCTTGTTACTCGCAAGACTAAAATATTACTTGTGAGTGCACTTGTTTTTTCACGTAATACACTTTCTCGACCATATCAATACATGTTGGGTTGACATTCTAATATAAGGCTAACTAGGAAACTACATTGATGTTAGAACCATGGTTGAGCCTCGGGGAGCCGCCATGATTATTCAAGATAGAGATCCGAGAAATACATCTTAGCTATGTTTTCCCCCATGGTTTTTAAAACACCATAGTGTTACCATAGTTCTCAGATCTCGAATCACATCTCATATGTCTAGAGGGGTAAAGACGTGAGATGCTTTCTTGGTAAAGTTCTTACAATCAAAATTTCAAGCATTCATTTTGCTTGTGTATTTTCTGAACCTCCTTATTTATATTTTATACCCACAGCTTGCATCATGGAACAAGTTTTGAACGTTGTTGGAGCAATCTCTCCGACCGAGACCTCTCAACTACAATCCGCATCTCGCACACAAGCTGAGATCACTATTGAGCAATTGCTCACTACTACCTTGAATCAATTGGCCGAAATGAGGCAAGCCAATATGGCATTGGAAAAGAAATTCCAAGAATGGACTATTGAGTCCATGGAAAAAGGTGAGCCTTCTTTCATAGTAACGCCATTCAAGGGAGATAAGAAAGAAAGAACCAAGTAGGCCGTTAGCACTTGGCTTGGTCGTTGGGAGTCTAACTTTGAGCTCCACCCCAAGCCCAATGCTATAAAAATTGGTTACATCGGTCGTGAGTTAGGTGGCCGAGCTGCTGCTTGGTGGCGCGGCCTAAGGACTGCAAAGAACTTACCCACAACTTGGGAAGGTTTCGTTGATGTTTTTAAGAAATAGTTTTTGCAACCACCTTCTCAAACTGAACAAGTGCAACACTTGCTCACATTGTCGAGTAAGCCATTTATCTCTCTCGAGGATTATGTGCATCATGCTCGGACCCAAATCCAAAAATCGGGACTTACGGGTGAGAAATGGTTTGTTGCTTGCTTTTTGAATGGTATTCCTAATGGGGATTACCATTGGATTGTCCATGACAAGGACCCCACAACTTTTGAGGAAGCCGTCAACATTGTACTTCGGTACCATAGGACTTCCAAGAAAAACCATAATAAACCTGAGTTCGCCAAAACTCCGAATGTCAAGTTCATTGGGAAACGTAAGCAATCCAATGACACTCTTGACCGCGACTCTAAGAAACCTAGCCTCTTCTATGCATATTGCAAGAAACGGGGCCACACAAAGTGTTACGGGCATGACCATTTAATATCCCGTGGTGAGAATTTACCGTAGTATTTTATACACGTGGATAAGTGTGAGGGTTAAACGAGAGTGTAAAGAAGGGGAGGATTACTTTTAATCCTCGGGATTGAGACAACCCATTAGGTCAAGTGTGAACTTGCTTGGGGGCCTTGGGTATCGCTATAAATAAGAGGCCTAGCTACCCTCATTTGATCATCTTTTTTACTACATCGAGACTCTGCTCTTGTGGTGGGTCAACTCTTGTAGCGAGCGCGCCAGCACCAGGTACGACTCGACGCCACGGCGGTGGTATGGGACGCCGATCGAGGCTCGAGTCCGTCTCGATCCCTTCGCTCGGGGGTGGTCGGGTGGATCGACACCCTTCTTTCTCTTTCTCCTTTCTATCTATCATTTGTTTATCCTTATCTTAAGCTTACTTTAGTACTTAGATCTCTAATATTTGGTATCAGATTTATGTACTAATGTTTCTTTGTTTGTCTTTTGTCTTTTGATTGATGGTGATCGATTGATGTGCGGTCGGCCTTGATCCAGACAACGATCAACAAAGAACTTCAGTAACTCTTTCCATAATTTTTCTTTCTATTCTCTCTTCTCCCATCTAATCACGTGTTTAGTTTATATGTCATTTTTTTTCATTAAGTCAATGATGTTGTAGTGGCCTTTAATTGATTATCTAAAACATTTACATATGTGCACGAGGTCAATACCTCGTTTGACATATTAATAATATGGGATGAGTGTCGTATGCATACGAGGTTAATACCTCAATTACGTATTACGTTCATGAACATATGTTACGTTTGCGTATGAGTTTAATACCTTGATTTGTTGTAAACGATATGCGGTTGGTCTCGTATGCGTAAGAGGTCAATATCTCAATTGCGTATTACGATGATCTCTTATTTGTGGATGTTTCGTGTGCGTAGAGGTATATACCTCGATTACGTATCTCAATCACACCATTTGTGGCTATTTAATATAACGATATGTTAATATAGGCATATGTGGTCACGTATATACGTATTTGATCGTATATATGTGATAAGTAAACATATGTGTATATTCGTTATTACGTGATTATATCGAAAGTTGTCCTTGTCGAGAAAAGGATGTTGGTGGCCGTCCTCACATTTTTGTGAGAATGGCGTTGTCACCATCCCTTTTTCAACAATGTTTTATTGTTGACAACCCCGTTGATGACCTCGATTTCGTTACGTAAAGAAACGCCTATAGCCATAACGATGTTGAGTACGTAGGGCTTGACCCATTTCAAGTGAGGTCGCTCCAATGACACACGTATCCAACATCCCTCCCTCGTTACATGGATACGATGCCACCATGAGCTCGTTATTACGAAGGGCGTTCGTAATGACGTGACCATGTGATGGGCCACATGAGCCTACTACGAAACGAGGGCTCATTTGGCTTGACCATTAGGTTGCACTTTGGCGTATGCTATCGTAATTACGAGACTTGAGGTTAGGTAACGCACCAACATAGTTTTGGTAAATGAGGGAAAAATAAGGACCCTTGACATATATGTTCTTTTAGAAAAAACATATATGATCTTGCATATCTCTTATACGCATCAAACATTAAGCATTCAAGAGGAGCAACTTACTTGGTTGGCTCAAGTGTTTAATGTACTTGTTCTCGAGGTCTCGAGTTCAAATATGACCAAGACCATACAACATCCTTGATACATATGACTATAACACATTTTTAGACTTAAGGTCTAAGTGCACCTCGGGGTCCTCGTAATAGGACTTAAAGAGCCGAAACCACATATGTGGGCACCGAAACATAGTTTATTGTTAACATTTTTTTCGTGTATAAACTATTCATGACGCGAACATACATGGTTGAGCCTCGGGGAGCCACCATGAAAAAATCGATATAGAGATTAGGGAAAGACATTTATTTGTCACCCCCATGGTTTTTAAAACACCTTTGTGTTACCATAGTAACCTGATCTTGAACCTCATCTCATACGGCTAGAGGGGTATTGACATGAGATAATGATATCGATTAATGCTTGCCCATGATAGGTTTACATCATGACATGATGTTATGACTATCTCTCTGACCTTATCCTATTTCTTTTCCAGAAATAATCTTTAATGGCTCAAATTAACGACCCGATGTCATCCGCTCAAGCAGAAGGAACTCAAGGGAATCCTCCTGGGCAAATGTCCACTGAGATGTATTTGGCACAAATAACCCAATACCTTAGTTTCACCGCTCAACAAATGACCGAACTTCGGCAATCTCAGAGTGCTCTTGAGGCACGTGTCATTAGTCTACAACATGAGACTAATAGACCTGATGAGCGACAAGGTGAACCATCATTTGTCGTTAAGCCATTTACGGGAGACAAAAAGGAAAGAACCGAAGAAGCAATCTGCACATGGCTAGGACGATGGGAGTCTCCTTTTGAGCTCTATCCCACGCGTGGGCTCCGTACTATGGGGAAATTGCCCGATACCTGGACAGATTTTGTCACGGTTTTTAAGGGCCAATTTCTGCAACCTCCCTCTCGAACTGAGGCCGCACAAGCTTTAATGAACCTCTCTAGCAGGAAATTTTCCTCACTAGAAGACTATGTTCACCATGCTAGAACCCAAATCCAAAAATCGGGTCTAGAAGGGGACAATTGGTTGATAGCTTGTTTTGTCAATGGCATCCCCAATTCGGACTATCACTGGATAGTGCACGATAAGGATCCAAAATCCTTCGAAGAGGCCGTTGAAATAGTTCTTTGCTATCAACGCACTTTGAAGAAGGACCACAACAAACCCAACGAAGTGCTCGGGACTAAGCAGTCGCAATTCGTTGGGAAACACAAGACACCCAATGAATTCATGGATCGCGATTGTAAGCGACAACATCCTTTTTGCGTATTCTGCAAAAAGAAGGGTCATACAAAAGATCAATGTCGAAAGCTCCAACGGAAAGAGCACGACAACAAAGCTAAAGTTGCAGACCATAAAGGTCAGATCCCTAATGTCCTTCAGGTCTATACACATCATTTAAGTAATTGTCAATGTTCTTTCCCTCATTATGTATTGGGTCCCAATGATTTACTACGTGCAAACGGGTATATCAATGGATCTCCCGTACAATTTTTATTTGATTCGGGAAGCTCACACAATTTTATGAATGATCGTTTGGTTCAGATATGGGGAATCCAACCCACCGTAAGTGATCACACCTACACGGTGCACTTGGTTGATGGAAGAGTACAATACATCAACGGGACGATTCATTCATTAGGAATTTCTATTGATACTTATATAGAAGAAGTAGACTTCCATGTAATGAATCTTTGTACCACCGATGTAATATTGGGTTATCCCTGGTTTTATAATAAAAACTCTTCTTTATTTATTGATTGGGTTCGCCATTCCATTTATTTTGTACTGAACGATTGTACGCATTTTATTCAATATGTAAAAAAACAATCCCTCTCGATTGTTTCCTCGTGTCCATCAATATCCGAGTTGTCTTGTTCTACGTTATTTTATTGTGTACTTGATCCGGACATTCACGTTTACAATATCGATAATGTCCCGGTTCAATTAACATATTTTGAACAACAACAACTTGATGAAATCTTAAATGATTTTCATGATGTTTTTCCAAGTGAACTACCTGATGGGTTACCTCCTAAACGTAATATAGACCATCGTATAGATATTGTACCTGGTGTTGCACCAATAAGTATACCTCCGTATCGCTTAAGTTGATCCGAAGAAGATGAGGTATCTAAGCAACTCAAGGACTTTTTACGAATGGGTTATATACGTTATAGTAAATCTCCATGGGGTGCACCAATTCTCTTGGTTAAAAAGAAAGAGGGCACATGGCGTATGTGTATTAATTACCGACGCTTGAATAAAGTGACGATCAAGAATTTGTACCCATTGCCCCGGGCTGACGATCTAATTGACCGTCTCCAAGGAGCTTGGTATTTTACGAAACTTGATCTCCGTACTGGCTACCATCAAATACGAATAAGTGAGGACGATGTTCCTAAAACGGCATTTCGTACGCGCTATGGCCATTGCGAGTTTTTGGTTATGCCTCTTGGTTTGACCAATGCTCCGGCTACTTTTCAACAAGAAATGAATGACATTTTCCGTGAACAACTTGGAAAATTTGTCGTTATTTTCTTGGATGATATTTTAGTTTATAGTCGTACATTACAAGAACATGCTAGACATGTCCGCTTTGTTTTACAAACATTGCGTGACAAACAGTTTTATGCGAAGATCTCAAAATGTGAGTTCTTCAAGAAATCAATTACTTATCTTGGACATCTCATAACCGAACGAGGAGTTGAAATTGATCCTTCTCGCATTGAGAAAATCAAGCTTTGGCCCACTCTTCGGAATATTCGAGAAGTTCGATCATTCCTTGGTTTTGTCGGGTTTTTGCGAAAGTCTCTTCGTAATTACTCCCAATTGACGACGCCGTTTACTGATCTTTTAAAAGGTCAAATGCGTAAGTCTACAAAACCTATTGTGTCGAATGCTACACTAGACCTCGCCTTTAAGGAACTCAAGGACCTGGTTTGAAGGGCTCCTTCACTTCTTTTACCTGATCCTTTAAAACCTTTTGAGGTTGAAACCGATGCAAGCGATTATGGTATAGGTGTTGTCTTGTATCAAGATGGTAAACCAATAGCATTCGAGAGTAAGAAACTTGATTATGCTCAATGTCGGTATACCGTTCAAGAAAAGGAATTATTTGCAGTTATACATGCGCTCAAAACATGGCGCCATTATCTTTATGGAAATCGCTTTGTGGTAACTACAGACCACGAGTCCTTGAAATATTTTTGTGACCAACAAGACCTGAAAGGTCGTAAGGCACGATGGGCTGATCTCATCCAGGACTTTGATTTTTCCATACGATATCGTAAAGGTTCCATGAACACTGTCGCTGATGCACTAAGTCGCATCCATGAAGTTAACATGCTTAGCTTCACTGAAATAACATCATATCTTTATGATCACCTTCGAGGAAAGTATCCTAATGACAGTTATTTTGCAAAATATTGGGCAAGAGTTGAGTCTGGAACAGACATCACCACATCCTCGAAGGAATACTTCCACATTGCTAACGGTTTGCTCTACCGTAATGGGAAGGTTTGTGTTCCAGATTTACCCGAGGTCAAAAAGAGGATTCTTTTTGAATGCCATGATGCACCCTCAGCAGGGCACCCTGGAATACATCGTACACTCGTTCTCATCTCCACTCAATTTTATTGGCCTAAGATGCGTCGTGACATACATAGCTATGTGACTAAATGTCACCAGTGTCAAGTTAACAAAGCCGAGCGACTTAAAGCCGCAGGACTTTTACATCCCTTGGACATTCCCAATAATAAGTGGGAAAGTATATCCATGGATTTTATTGTTAGCCTTCCTCGCACCCAGAAATGTCATGATGCCATCTGGGTTGTCGTTGATCGACTAACTAAAATGGCCAGATTTATTGCTACTAAAACCACAATAACAGCTCCTGAATTGGCTTACCAATTCATTGACGAATTGTTTCGTTTTTATGGGTTACCGATGGATATCGTGAGTGATCGAGATCCAAAGTTTACTAGTGACTTCTCGACGCAAGTCTTTAAGAAGTTAGAAACTACGTTGAGCATGAGCTCCACGGATCATCCTCAATCTGATGGACAGACAGAACGAGTAAATCAAATTATTGAGGACATGCTTCGAGCATACGTTGGTGCAAAACCAACAAAATGGGAACGTTATCTCCCAATTTTGGAGTTTGCTTATAACAGCTCCAAGCATACGTCGACGGGATATAGTCCTTTTATGTTGATGTATGGTTTTCAGCCATAAGCCCCAATTGATGTTAATATACATCATGATGAGTTGCGAAGTACGCAAAACTTTCATCGGGATATGCAAGATATGTTGCATATTGCACGAGATAATATAAAAACAGCTCAAGATAGAGCGCGTTTTTATGCCGATCATCATAGGCAACCTCGTGTCTTCAACCCTGGACAGAAGGTATTTTTACGTGTACCTCACAATTCTAAGACATTGTCTACGGGTAAGTGCGCTAAGTTAGCCCCACGGTTTTGTGGACCTTTTACAGTCCTCAAACGCATTGGGTCATCAGTCTATCGTCTTGCTCTTCCCGATGGTGTTGGAATTCATCCAGTCTTCCATGTGAGTCGTCTAAAAGAACTTCTAGGTTCTAGCGACAATACAATTACAACTGAAACTCTGGTTACTTCTGAAGAATTATCTTCTAAACCACATGTACCAAAAAGAATTCTCGATGTTAAAACAAAAAAATTACGTACTAAAGAAATCCGAGAATTTAAAATAAAATGGATGGATAAATCAATAAAAGATGCCACATGGGAACGCGAAAATACTCTTAGAACTAATTTCCCTAACTTTCCATTGCAAGAGTGCAATGTTTTAAAGAGGGGGGGAGTATGTTACGGGCATGACCATTTAATATCCCGTGGTGAGAATTTACTGTAGTATTCTATACACGTGGATAAGTGTGAGGGTTAAACGAGAGTGTAAAGAAGGGGAGGATTACTTTTAATCCTCGGGATTGAGACAACCCATTAGGTCAAGTGTGAACTTGCCTGGGGGGCCTTGGGTATCGCTATAAATAAGAGGCCTAGCTACCCTCATTTGATCATCTTTTTTACTACATCGAGACTCTGCTCTTGTGGTGGGTCAACTCTTGTAGCGAGCGCACCAACACCAGGTACGACTCGACGCCACGGCGGTGGTATGGGACGCCGATCGAGGCTCGAGTCCGTCTCGATCCCTTCGCTCGGGGGTGGTCGGGTGGATCGGCACCCTTCTTTCTCTTTCTCCTTTCTATCTATCATTTGTTTATCCTTATCTTAAGCTTACTTTAGTACTTAGATCTCTAATACAAAGGATACATGCCGTCGTCTTGAGAGGAAGTCAATAAACACCCCTCCTCAAGACAAATCTACAAGTCACACAGGTGAGTCTTTTGATGTTGTTGAAGTTCATACCAACCATTTAAGTTCATGTGAATGCACTTTTCCTTCACATTTACTTGGACCTAATGATTTACTCCGAGCAGTCGGGTATATCAATGGAACACAAGCACATTTCTTGTTTGATTCCAGTAGTTCTCACAATTTTCTTAATGATCACTTTGTGCAGCAAATGGAACTCCACATAAACGCAAGTGATCATATCTATCAAGTTCACATGGCAAATGGAAGTGTTCAATACATCAATGGCATTGTTTGTCAACTGCCAACTCAAATAGATACCTATTTGGAGAAGCTTGACTTTCATGTTATGAAACTAAAATCCGCAGATGTCATTTTAGGATACCCTTGGTTTTTTAATAAAAACCCTTCTTTGTCCATTGATTGGGTTAATCACTCAATCACATTTGAACTTAATAATTGTAAACATTTTATTCAATGTTCCAAACTTCCTTCTCGTTCACTTGTGTCTTCTAAATCTTTAAGTGAGTATTCAAGTTCATTAATTTATTCGTGTGTTGTTGATCCTGTGCTTCAATTTTATTATTTTAATATTGACGCCACACAATTACCACATTATGAACAACGATTACTCCACTCTATTTTAGACGATTTTCAAGACGTGTTTCCTAACAAATTGCCACTTACTTTACCACCAAAACGTAATGTGGACCATCAAATTGAACTCATTCCTGGTGTTGCTCATGTGAGCATTCCATCTTACTAACTTAGTCTATTAGAAGAGGATGAGATCGCTAAACAACTTAAGGAATACTTGAGTATGGGCCACATTAGGTATAGTAAATCACCTTGGGGTGCGCCAGTTCTATCGGTTAAGAAGAAGGAAGTTTCATGGCGAATGTGTATCAATTATCGCCGTTTGCATAAAATGACAATTAAAAATGCATATCCGTTACCTCGTGCCAATGATTTGATTGATCGTTTGCATGGGGCCCGATATTTTACGAAAATTGACTTACGGAGAGGTTACCATCATATTAGCATTGCCGAGGATGATATTCCTAAAACCGCTTTTCGTACGCGCTATGGCCACTATGAGTTTTTAGTCATGCCTTTCGGGTTGACTAATGCTCTAGCCACATTCCAACAAGCGATGAATGACGTTTTCCGAGATCAACTCGGTGATTTTGTTGTCATCTTCTTGGATGATATTTTGATATATAGTTGTACCTTGCAAGATCATGTTCAACATGTTCAATTTGTTTTGCAAAAGTTGCGTGACAACTCTTTCTATGCAAAACATTCAAAATGTAATTTTTTCCAAAAGTCTAGTGTGTACCTAGGTCATTTAATTACAGAAAATGGTGTTGAAATTGAACCTTCTCGTATTGAAAAGGTTAAACTTTGGCCCATTCCTCGTAATATTCGTGAATTGTGATCATTCTTAGGGTTTGTTGGATTTTTACGAAAATCAATTCGTAACTATTCCAAATGGACTACGCCATTAACTGACCTTTTAAAAGGTCATCCACGTAAGTCTGTCAAACCAATTGCATGGAATGAACAACTTGACAAATCATTTAAGACACTCAAAGAGCATGTGTGTCTGGCTCCCGCTCTTCTATTACTGGACCCTTCTAAGCCTTTCTCAATTGAAACTGATGCCAGTGATTATGCTATTGGTGTCGTTCTTTATCAATGTGGTCACCCTATTGCTTTTGAAAGTAAGAAGCTTGATGCTACTCAATCTCGGTATTCAGTTCAAGAGAAAGAGTTGTTTGCGGTAACACATGCACTTAAAACATGGAGGCACTATCTCTATGGAAATAAATTTGTGGTTACAACAGACCATCAATCATTGAAGTATTTTTGTGACCAGCCAGATCTTGTTGGTCATAAAGGCCGTTGCGTTGACCTTATGCAAGATTTTGATTTTTCCATACGGTATCGCAAGGGTTCTATGAACACTGTTGTGGATGCTCTTAGTCGCATTAACGAAGTTAACACGCTTAGCTTCATGGAAATAAAATCTAATCTGTTAGATCACCTTCGAGGGAAATACCTTGATGACAGTTATTTTTTGAAATACTGGACAAAAGCCGAATCTGGTTTAGATGCTGATACTAGCACCCTACCCTCGAAGGCGACCTTTCACATTAGAAATAGTTTGCTCTACCGTAGTGGAAAGGTTTGTGTTCCAGATTTACCAAACGTAAAACAGAAAATTCTTCATGAATGTCATGATGCACCATCTGCTGGTCATCCTGGAATACAATGCACACTCGTTCTCATCTCGAGTACTTTTTTCTGGCCTAAGATGCACTCTAACATGCATAAATACGTAACTCAATTCTTACAATGTCAGATTAATAAGTCAGAACGACTTAAAGCTATGGGTCTTTTACATCCCTTAGATATGCCCAACAACAAATGGGAAAGTATCTCGATGGATTTTATTGTTAGTTTACCTTGTACACAGAGGGGTCATGATGCCATCTAGGTTGTCATTTACAGACTAACAAAATTGGCTAGATTTATTCCTACCAAAACCACGGTAACCGCTCAACAATTGGCTTATCAATTTGTTGATGAGTTATTTCGTTTTTATGGATTACCAATGGATATTGTTAGTGATCGATATTCCAAGTTTACTAGTGACTTTTGGATTCAAGTCTTTAAGAAACTAGAAACTACGTTGAGCATGAGTTCTGCAAATCATCCTCAGTCTGATGGACAAACTGAATGAGTTAATCAAATTATTCAGGACATTCTTCGAGCTTATGTAGCAAAAACCCCTTCTAAGTGGGAGCAATACCTTCCTATCTTAGAATTTGCCTATAATAGCTCTAAACATACATCCGCTGGATATAGTCCTTTTATGTTGATGTATGGTTTTCAGCCACGTGCCCCAGTTGATGTCACGATTCATCGTGATACATTAGACAGTACAAGCAATTTTTTGCAAGACATGAACCAAATGTTGCATATTGCCAAAGAGAATGTCAAGACAGCTCAAGATCATGCTCGATTTTATGTTGATCAGGATAGACGTCCTCGTGCATTTACTATTGGTCAAAAAGTTTTTTTGCATGTCCCTATTGACTCTACGTCATTGTCTACGGGAAAGTGCGCTAAGTTAGCCCCACGATATTGTGGCCCATTTGAAATCCTTAAGCGGATTGGGTCATCTGCTTATCACCTTGCCTTACCCCGTAACGTTGGTATTCATCCTATTTTTCACGTTAGTCTATTGTTAAGAATTAGGTAAGTAATTAAGGGTTAATTAGTACCTAATTATGTGATTAGTTGATAAGCAGAAGATTATGTGATATGTGTGTGTATGTGTGTGAGAGGAAGAGAGAGAGGAGAGATATGAACAACACAAGATGGGGGATGAGTAAACTAGAGTGTATATTATAAAACATCATCATCAAATACAAAACTACCATCAATGAGGTATATATAGATCTCATGTGCAAGGGTGCACATGTGTGAGGAGAATATAGGTACAATCGTGTAAGTCCTATATTAAATGACCTTGGGAGTGGAGGATCTAGAATATCCTACTTAAGTACAAGGTCCTATTTAAGTCGTTATAGTCAACACTTCTAACTAGATTCTATCTAGGTAACTACGAAGTTACATGGTTGACTAACTAACTAAACTAAGTTGAGCTTGATCTCTCAACAGTTGTCTAAAACCATAGGCTCTGGTGATAACACCATCACAATCCAAGATCTTGTAACATTAGAGGATTTTTCTTACAAACCTCATGTTCCTGAACAAATTCTTGATTCTCATACTTAAACGTGTTCTAAAGAGATTCGGCTATTCAAGATCAAATGGATGGATAAACCTATTGATGATGCCACATGGGAACACGAGCATACTCTTAGGGCACAATTTCCTCACTTTATATTGCAAGAGTGCAATCTTTTGAAGTAGGGGAGTATGTTATGTACACATAACGTTGGTGAGGGTAGGTCACCAATATTTACATTAGTGAAGGGTATGGTCACTAATGTTAAAAAGGGGACTAATGATTGGATAGAAGGAATGATAAGTGCATGCACTATCATGATTTGGACAACCAATGAATGGAGAGCCTTTTAGAAAGGCACATCTATTCAAGGGGTCTAGGAAAAGGTATAAATATGAGGCTTAGCTACCCTCATAATCACATTACGTCGGAAGGTTGTTGTCTTAAACACAGGTGGTACGGGCTAGGCTTTTGTCTCGACGATCATGTTTATCTCTTCCAAGGTATTAGTCATCCTAATATCTGGCGGTATGGGACATCGGTGGTAGGTTGGTTATGTCTAGATCATAGCTCGGGGGTGGTCGGGTGGAACGGGTTCTTCTATCCATTCTATTTTCCTTCTTTTACTTTAGTTTGGTCTATTGATTAGTAATAGACTCTTAACAATTATATATCTAGGATGTAGGTAGGACTGAACATTTCTTCAATATTAGGTTTTTCCTTTTTTATTAACAATTAGGAAAATATTGTTATTTTGAAGTAAAACAAAGCTATCATTTATGGGTTAACCAAGATCTTCTTTTTTTTCCAAAAAAAAGATACTACACTAGTATTAGAAAATGCCATAAGGCTAAACATACAAGATATACCACTGATCCCCTATGTTTTTCTAAATTCTAACCATCGGCTTAAATAAACACTTTGGTGTTGAGTAGAACTACTCCACCTTATCAAAACGTCGTCTATAAAATATATCTATGTCCTAAATGGCATGAAACTCCACAAGCCTAAGCTCCGCTTGATGCATATTACCTTTTATACTATCCAAAATCCCTCTAAGATGTTATAACGTGATGTTATAGTTTTTCTAGATCATGTCAGGGACAATTACAACGATTGGCAGAAAATTATTTGTGGGCTAGCAATGAGGAAGACATGCAATGGCAAAGGTTTCTTGGTCCATTGCAACATTAGAGAGAATTACGGATTGTTGATCCATTGCAACAATCCAAAGAATGCTTGTAAACCGGTGATCAAGGAATTAATGCTAGGGCCAAAACCTTGGTAGTGAATGTTAGTTTACAAATTGCAAAAATTATTTCCCGAAAATGGTGGAGATTGGAAACCAAGTATTTGATGGAGTTTTATGGAAGACAACCAAATTGCGATTTCTACCAAATGGAAAGATAGATTTGCTTGAGTTGTCATGACTTCATGGAAGGATGTCTCTTTGGATTGGTCAAGTCTTGATTTGGACAACATTTGATTTCGAAACTGATCTTCATTGACTATAGGGGACATATGCTTGGATGGCATACAAGGTGGGGATGGTACAATTGGGTTGGCGATTGACACAATCTGTATGTAGGTGATTGGAGAAATGTTTTCTCATCATCGACATATCAAAGAACCGTAGTGCTTACTAAGACGATGGGAGGAATGAGAATGTTTTCTGTGATACAAAACAACTTTTATAATGCATATAGGCACTTTGGAACTTCTACAAATAAGTAGATAGGTTTCTTTACTCTATTGGATGTTGTGATTGGAGTATGGGCATATATTAGAGAATAAGGTTTTATGATTTTTTATGCAAATGATGATGATGGTCAATTATCGTACAAACACACACGCACAAATGGGTTGTATTTTTGTTGTTTACAAAAAGAGAGGAGGATGGTTATAAATGATGGATTGAATTGGTTCTTAGATCCAAATCCACAAACGGTGAATCTTTTATGGACGTTTTGGATTATAAAGGAATCTAGACGATGTCTTGGTTAACATGGGATCCTAGAGAACTTTATTGGAAAGTGCCAGTTCAAGATCAAAGAACACAGGTGCACTTTTTCAATATTTCTCGAAGATTGGAAGGGAAATATATGTGATAGGTTGAGGAAGAAACCAAATGTGAATTTTTTTGGAGAATCGGATGTATTCCCCCAAATTATGGATTTATTTGGAAGAAATTACAAGATATACCATTGTTGAATGGATCTTTGCCAATGAAAGTAAATGATGCTCCTTGGGGTAGATTAAAGGATGGTACATGCTTGTTACAAGTCACCACAAATATAGTCTATCATCATGCAATGGCCTCATTGTCTTGGTTATCTATCACCTATAGCAAAAAATGTGAGACATGTATGTAAGTCAAATGCAAGGTGGTGACAAATATTGCAACATGGTTGGTTTTAGAGACTAACCATAATAAATCAAATAAAGGAAAGAGGGGTGATAGACCACTTGACTAGCCCCTAGTGACGACATGCGAAGGACCTAAATCTCTTCAATGTTTCAATGTCCCGTACCTTGGGATTTTTAAGAATCAAGTTCAGCTAACAAGAGCTATTGCCACACTAACATGTCACATAGTCACAACATGGATCAAGCTTCCTTAATAAGAAGGTAGCTAGCCTTCTTATATAGGTTGAAACCCTAGGCTTTGGTGTATTCGCACACTTGACTATTTCATGTGAAGTGATGAGACACTTAGTAGTTGACCTCATACTGTAGAATTGTAACTCAATTGATCAACCCTCATTTCTTTTAGAATTAACCCACATATACTCATAATAAGATTAGGATAAACTACATAAAAACCTATGTCATGATCATTTATGGGTAGGCGCGTATGACTTGGTATTCCCACTTGCCATTTCATGTAAAGGTATTCATATAGAGAGTCATGATTGATGGGCTCCCATTAGGTTTAATGATAAGGAGACGAGAACTCAAATATGGTGCATGCTTCTTTTGCCCTATTCCATTGGAAGACATCACACATAGGTTCATTAAATTCCCTAAAGCTAATATCATTAATTTGGAAGTATTTTGTCAAAGATTTGGCAAGTGTTATCTTGTTGTTATTTAAAATGGTCCAAATGATGAGCCAAAGATATTGTTC
Organism: Azolla caroliniana; assembly: GCF_043228905.1. Classification (NCBI taxonomy): domain Eukaryota; kingdom Viridiplantae; phylum Streptophyta; class Polypodiopsida; order Salviniales; family Salviniaceae; genus Azolla; species Azolla caroliniana. Next base: position 9,704,836 of record NW_028230448.1, read on the forward strand.
CAAATGGTATGATATTAGGGGTTGCAACATGTTTGGAATATGCGTACTTCTTTCATGTTTGATGGTAGGCATGGGGGTGAAAACCTATGTTAAGAAGTTGAAAGGCATTCTCATGTGGATTTTTTGGATGTTGGAGCATGTTGGAGGGGATCATTTCTTCAAATGCATATTTAGGTTTTTGAATGGCTTTATAGGATGTCCATCTACCTAAATATTCAAGTAGAGAAGGCTAACAAGATGTAGCAAGGGGTTGCAATGATATTAACATATGTAGTTGTGTGCTTTTACAAAAACAAATATGAGAGAGAGAGTAGGGCTAGAATCCAAGTGTGGTTGGTGTTGATTGCACGATAAATGAAAATGAGGTGTAGGATATTGCAATGTGAGTAAGAGTGTAGTTGCATGCTTGGGACACCTAAGGATGAAAGCACCTCACGAGATGGCGATTGATGTTGGGAAGACATGGAGGAAAGTGAATGACAAAGGTGTGTGTAGGAGGGGAGAGATGGAAGGCTGTGCGAAAAAGGGGGATCTATACAGAGAGGTAAAAGGAGAAGAAGAAAGTAGATGGCTAAGTGATTGGCCACGTTATAGTTAGTGTCCACAGAGAGAGAGAGAGAGAGAGAGAGAGAGAGAGAGAGAGAGAGAGAGAGAGAGAGATGATGGATGGTATGGAGCTATACAGAGAGGTAAAAAGAGAAGAAGAAAGTAGATGGCTAAGTGATTGGCCACGTTATAGTTAGTGTCCACACATAGAGAGAGATGATGGATGGTATGGTATGGTATGGTAATGCATAAAGGTGTAGTAGGCCCCATCATTGACTCCACATCCCCAAAGAAATACATACATACATGTATGTACTCACTCTGTACATACATGATTATGTATCCACACACACACACACACACACCCCACCAACAAATCGCCCACCAACATAAATTTGAATGTAAATACATACAACTGAACAAACCATATACATACATACATACTTTACAAATTACAACCACAAGAGCGAGTTGAACTTGAGAGTGTAAGTAAAATATGTTATGTTATGTTAATGTAATGAATGGTATGTATAATAAAAATACCATGCCTCTCCTGCAGCCTTCCAACTCCTTCTTCTTCTCCTCCTCCATCCGCCAATTCGCACTCCGCCCCAGCCCTCCACGTAAATTAACAAAGCCTTCTCTCTTTCTTCTTCTTCCCTTCCTCTCCTTCTTTGATTTCCTACTTACCTCATCTCTCTGTCTCTTTTGCAGGTCGATTCAGTCTCGTGCAGTGCCACTTAATGAGTTCCTCCTCCTCCTCCTCCTCCTCCTCCTCCGTGGAAGAGAGATACTCCACAAACAGGGTTATTAGGCGAGGAAAAGGCGTGGCCATTGCTTGGTTTAGAAATGATCTCCGCCTTGTCGATAATGAATCTCTATACCGAGCTTGGTCTTCCTCAGAAACGCTTCTTCCTGTTTACTGCCTCGACCCTAGACTCTTTGAAACAACTACCCACCACTTTGGTTTCCCTAAAACAGGGGGTACGTTAATTCCTCTTCTTTCAATGATGGCATTCTATTACAACTTTGTTTCTAATTATCATTTTGTTTGAATTTACTCATATATATATATATATATATATATCTCAAAATTCGAAGCTAGTTTTCCAATTTCAAATTTTTCAATCGTGTTTTTCCTGGTCTCTAGGATGTTTGTTGTATTCATGTTGAATTCAGCCTGGAATTTAATGGCAATTATTCTCTTTTATTCCCTTCAAGTTTTAAGGGTTCTGACACCTTTGCCTATTCTTGATCTATATTTAAAGCTGATCTACGAACATAATTGATCAATTACTATCATCATTGACCACTGATCTTGATCTAAAAATTCTAATCATTGTTTCGCGATTTTTTTTATCCATCTTATTACTTGGATAGTATGATTACATTCTTGATTATCGTTTGGTTTCAACAGACTCTACACCATTTTCCTGTTACTGTCATTTTTCGTAATATATTCTGTGTTCTTCAATTGAAAAAGACTAAAGAGGTTAAAAATCACCAAAGGATTACATTGATATTCAGAGAGGAGATAAAACCCACAAAAAAACTCCTGTAAATAGAATTTGGCGGTTTGGTTTTTCACCATCTATGTTTGAAAAGATGCGTGAGATTTGATGCATGTGTGCTGCCAAACTATGGGTAAATTTCTAAGAAATCATCTCTTCATTGGATTCTTGCATTCTTAATCTATTGTAGAACCCTTCTTAACAATACTTGAAGATACATTACCCATGAATATTGTGAGGATGCAAATATGGCAAGATAGTCAGTGCATCGATTTCAGAACCAAACCACCCAATATCAAATAATTAGAAGCTTAAATAATGTTCATCAACAAGACTTATTACAAGTGACATGTCTTAGAACCTTGAGCCAGAGATCTTAGGTTCGATTCTTCACCATACCTTCAAGAAAAGCTATGAAAACAAGATGAAAAGATAGAATACAATGAGACAAACAACTTCCAATTTGGGCTCTCTGAGCCTCAAATGGGAAGTAAGCAGGAATAATCTGTCCCAAAAATGAAGTCCATTGATGAATATGCAGCCATCTTCCTCCACAATCTGTTTGTCTATGCCTCCCTAGACAGACCAATAATCGCCACTGAATCAGCTTCACAAGGTCGCTCTGACATGGATAAGGTGGTCAATGCATGAATGCCTCCACTCTGAGCTGCAAATAGGAAAGAATGACGTTTAACCCAGAACTTTGTTGACTCAACAAAGCGTGTTTTTGCATGAGCAAATATTTGTTGGAATTGTCCAAAACATGTAGAGCATGTTGCTGATAACTATCGTTTCAAACACTCACTGCTTTGTGTCATACGATTCATGCAACAAAATCCAGCTCCTCTACTTTGTCCCACATCGCAGCCTTGTCTGGCCTTCAAAAAGGCGTGTGATAGCTCGTTTGCTTCTTCCCATTCTAGAGAATGCAGCTCCACCCTTCTTAGGCGTGTTTACCCTTTAGAAATACTGCAGCAAGAGTCAAGAAAAACGCCCTCCATTCTTGTTTTGGCTTTTTCTTTATGGTTATCTCAAATCCTCTTTAGGATATGCAGTATCTTCTCATTAAAGATTTATCACCAAATTATATATTTGGCCTTTACCAGAACATTTTATGTCGTAAGCCATAATCCAGGCATAATTTTCCTCGAATTTTCTTCCTAAATCGCTTTACCTCCATATTCCAAATTCTATGTCGTCTGTGGCATTCACTTTGTCATTTAGATGTCTGCCACTTTAGATCCAAAATCAGTAACAAAAATAGTATATTGATGTGTAACCATAATCCAAGCTTTTGTGTAAACATTAGTTTTATATATGTTTTTTATACTTTTGAGGATTTGAAAATTGATGCAACATGTATGAAACTAGATGATACAACCTAGTCTAAAATTGATTAGTTTCTGTTTATAAATGAGTGTTCATTGGTTTACTATCAAACTCTCAACTATTAACACTCTCATTCTAATATTAATCAATATTGTCTTTTCTACAAATTACTCGTAACATGTTCCCTTTTCTAGTTTTCACTGGAACAAATCTTTGCTTATTCCGGGGGAAAGCTGCAAGTTTACATGAATGAATAACCTTCCGTGGAAGTATTCTACTAGTTAAGTGCTAACTTTCATAAGTAAGAAAAGATGTAACGTATTCATCTTCGGATTCAATTCTTATTATAAAGGAAAAATCTATGATTATGTGTAATCAATGTACAGACTATAATGACAACTTCCTATCAAACAATGTTAGGACTCCAACTTGAGAATTCAGTACTACGATAACTTTATAGAGAGGGTCAGATGCAAAATGTCAACTGTGTTAAGTGTTCCTCCAGGTTTTATGATACTTCTAATTTCAGTAGTTTGCCATACTTGTTGAAATTCATGTAATGATATACATACATTTCCACCTCATAGGCATTCAGCACTTACTTTAAATGCCATTCCTGGTAATTTAAAATATGTTTTCGTCCATTGCGATGCCCAAAACTTGAGTGTATGTTACATTCTTCAGAGCACGTCAGGCTACAATATTCTCAAGATCGTCCTTGTATTACCCTCATGTGCACTATATTTATTCCATAGAGTATCAAGAGTCCAGACAGTGTTTTGCCTTTGTTCTTTTGTGTGTACACATTTCCTTTCTTGGTTAATCAAAGAAACTAGTCCTTGGAAAATAAAGTCTTTCTTGAGACTGCTAAAATCTGAGACTTCTGTGAAGATATCAGAGTTTTTAGAGATTCTTATAAATGTAATTCTTCCCAGTGGCCTAGTAAATACTTAGAAAATGATGACGATGATTTTTACGTATTTGCACTCATTTTGACCACCCATAATAAGCTGAAGACATAAAAGAGTTGTTTATAGATTATAGATTATGTGTAAAAGAGTTGTTTTGATTTGGAGACCATAAATTGAGCAGGTTTTCCGGAGGTCACAAATTATGATAATAAAATTACGCGAACCAAACTTGTTGATTCCTGATTGTTCTAGAGGATTGATATATTTTTGAGAGATTTATTGATCATTTGATGATACAACTTTTATGTAGAGTACGGGAATTTGAGAATCAGCCAATTATTTTTCCCATTATGAAAGTTTATTAACTGGCATATTTGTTGATGCTGTTCCGTTATTTCATTAGTTCATGCTATTGACATCTTAGGCTAAATGCTCATTTTCTGTTCCGTAGAGCTTCGGGCTAAGTTCATCCTTGAGGGACTAGCTGATTTACGGAAAAATTTGAAGAAAAGGGGTCTGGACTTATATGTAGAATATGGAAAGCCAGAAAATATCCTACCAAGGCTGGCTGGATTGACCTCTGCACACACTGTAATGCCTCTCTTCCCTCACCTTTTTTATTCCTAAATATTGATGTAAATGAGTAACCTACCACAACAGGTTGTGTCCAATGAGAAGTAAAATTTCGTGTCAGTATATTCATCATAGAATAAGATGTTAGCCAAAGATTGTGAACTTTATAGGGTTAGAGTCTAATTTTCTTTTGAAAGAATTATAAGACTTAACAACTTAGAATATTCAAATATGGTGACTATATATTTATAATACAGCATGTGATGCAAGATTTTGATGATGGAACCAAGGTTGTTTACTTTAATTGCAAATGGAAAGTGGTATGAAGAGGAGATAGCATTTGCATTTTCCTTTATGATTCTTCCCTGATCTAGATTATTAAGTGAATATTAAGGCTTCACCATACGAATTTCAAGCTGATTTTTATTGAGTAGGAAGCCAATGTTTTGTAGTATCTCTAGTGCCTTTTCTTTTAGGTCCAATCTCACCAAACACATTCGATAAATGGATTTATACATTTATATGATGAAGTCATAAGAAGGAACCTGCCTTAGCTTGTGCATCTTTATCTTTCTGTGTCATTGTTTGATTTCTCCATCTGCTTATAGTTTCTAGTTTAAGATTTACTTTTTTATTTCAGGCAACCTCAATTAGATAATGTTATTGGCTACAAATTAACATTTAACTCATAGATCTGACATGTGGTTTTTAAACTCAATATGTACCAGTGGTTCTAGGGATATGTATGGAGCTCGCCTTATTCAAAAATTTCAAATTTCATCGTCCTTGAATGAATATTTCCATTCTTGAAAGAATAAGAGGATATTGATACGATAGTAGATATCCAAGGCTTGATGATATTTAATTGGATGAAAAGTCCAAATCTGAACTTCTGGACCATCTTTGTAGGTTGTCGATCAATAAATAACATGGTGTAGGTGATTGGGGTTCCTCAAGATTATGTGAACCCCTTCCTCTTCTCCATGCCTCTTGGATGAGAGAATGCAGCCTTTATTATGCTAAAAGGAGTTGTGATTCCTACTACTCAAACAGAACATGCATTTAGCCAGGGTTGTCAATGTATTAGGATAAGCCTTATCTGTTCCTCTTATTCTACACATGGCTGATTGCCTTTTTTTGCTCATGTCTGTGCTGTAGTTAATTGGCACCCAAATTGACTATATCCTCACATTTTAAGGATTTAAATTCAAGTCTTCCTATGAAGACATTGCAACTGCTTACTAAGTTTCCAGAGCTCTACAACAGTCATAATGATAAACTACCACTATTAGATTCTGTTGATAAAAAGGAAAAGGATAATGTTGACAAAGTTTACACATGATCCATTTTCTTGAGAGACGTCGCACAAATTATAGCATATCATCAGAATCTCTAATCAATAACTATCTTCCTAGTCTGCAAAATAGTTATATAAGAGACCCCAGGTGTTATCCTCGTCCAACATTTCTATTAAAGTGTCCAAATACCAATATATCATGTAGTAAAGCAATATTATGATAATTTGTGATACATCCTTCTCTAGATTCATATCATATCCAGCGGAATTCTTACGAACCTAACTCCCAAAGGAACTCTGGCGGTTTGTGACAGTTGACCATCATATAATTGTTATGATAAGCAGAAGGGTGACCACCTTTTGTAGGCTCCCAGCCATTCTGCACATTATGATCCCCATCTCTCCAAAAGTAAGTGCTAACTAAGCTGGAAATGGTGGATAGTGACTCTTTATATTGTTTATTATCATGCAATGTGACTTGATCATAAATGTTAGTAACTTATTTATCTAAATCCTTTTGTAACTCTAGGATGTCTTGAATTCCTCAGTAGGAAATGTATTTGTTTTCTGTTTTGTTTAGTAGGTTTCTTTGCACTAATTGAATCTCAGGGTAGATATTCTGATAATGATCACACTGTTAGATATTATGCAATTTATAATATATTCTCCGTACAAATTCAGTGGCAATTTTTTTTTAACAAATCATAATTTCTAAAACAAGGATATTTGTTTAATTTAACGTAGCAGTTACTTTTGCAAATGCAATTACTGTACCAAAGATTTTTATTTGCAGATTTTTGCCCAGAAGGAAACCTGTAGTGAAGAGTTAATAGTTGAGAAACTTGTAAAGAAAAGTCTTCAGAAAGTTAAGCTGAATGGAAGGCAGGCTACAATGGGTGTGTATGAAAGCCTGAATTCGCAGTTCCCACAATTGGAGCTTGTTTGGGGCAGCACAATGTATCACCTTGATGATTTGCCCTTTTCTGCTGCTCAGCTCCCAGATGTTTACACACAGTTCCGAAAGGTCAATAGAGGTTAAAATAATATGTGAGAAATATAATTATGTTTTTATTTACTTATCAACTTATAATCTTCCTGTAGGCTGTTGAGGCTCGGTCGACAGTACGGCCATGCTTCAAGGTACCGGTTTCACTAGCACCTCCCCCAAAGAGTTTCATCGGCAGTGATATAGAATGGGGAAACATCCCGACACTAGAACAGTTAGGGTTACAACCACGAGATAAGGTTTTCTTGTTGATTTTATATCTGACATAAGAAATTTAGTTTTTCACAGTTTTTTGGAAAATACCTGTAATTCTCATTTGAAAGAATATGTTTTCTATCTACTAGACCTCTCTTGGCGTGATGGAATTTAATGGAGGGGAGACTGCAGTTTTCCATCGTCTTCATGACTACTTTTGGGAAAAGGTTAGTGACAAAATCCCAAGTTACTCTCTTTTTTTATTCAAATATTTGGATACTTTGTAAAGATGAAAATGTAAATGAATGTAATCTGGTTCTAACTCGCTAAGATATTATTATAAGAACGTTGATAAGTTAAATTGTATTGTGAATAGTAATTGTATCTAGTTCTAACTATAGCTGAAAAAGGAGAAATATCTTGTCAATGAAACTTTTAATGAAGCTTTGGTTTTAGTTATGCATGATTTTTTTACTCTCAATCAATAAAGTATTTTGCAGTGTCTTTGAAAATTAAATGTTTTTGACAGTCATTTGGTTTGCATATAATAAATATCTATGGATAGGTATTTTTCTTATAAAATTGCAGCTTCTTCACTACAGGACCGATTACGTGTTTACAAGGAGACTAGAAATGGGATGTTAGGTGCAGACTATTCAAGCAAATTTTCACCTTGGCTTGCAGCTGGGTTCATTTCTCCTCGGCTTATTTATGAGGAAGTATGTTCTTCTATATCAGCATTTGTTCTATACATGAATTGAACAGGATGTATGGTAGAGGTACTTTCAAAATAATGAGCTAAAGAGTACCATGTGAATTAATAGGTGAAGCGATATGAGAAGGAAAGGATATCCAATGATTCTACATATTGGTAATTTTCAATGTGATTTTATAACTATCGGAATATTTGAATCTAACCATTGCAGCTTTCCTTTCTAGGCTGCTTTTTGAGCTTCTCTGGAGGGACTATTTTCGCTTTCTGTCGATTAAGTATGGAGATGCAATTTTTCATTTGGGTTAGTAACTGTACATGTATATGAATCACTTTTCAGTATATCTATTCTAAGGTTGGCTGCATTCCATTTAGAGGGCCCGAGGAAGGTGAAAGGAATAAACTGGAGCCAGAATAAAGAGCTTTTTGAGTTCTGGCGAACAGGATCTACAGGGTAAACCTCAAGTAAAGAAGATTATTTTGTTCGTTAAACTTGCATTCAAAGTCGAAGATGATGAATATATTTGCAACAGCTATCCTCTCATTGATGCAAACATGAAGGAGCTCATATCAACCGGATTCATGTCAAATCGTGGACGGCAGGTAGACTGCTCAACACTGTAGAGTTTGATTGCTAAACTTGTTTGCCATTTCTCGATATATGCTTAAATGGCTTCCAATGTGGCCATTGCAGCAAGCCGGATTTTGTTTTTCAATGCATTAACGGCAAATAACCATGTATTGTAAATAACATGTGCAAATATTGACTCCTTTGATGTAGAAGAAATAGTTGTTTCAGCTTTCAGTTTGCTTCTTCCTTTACTAAGTTTTCGTCTCTAGCGAAGTCCATGCCGCCTGCATAAAACTCACAAGCCAATGCTAAAAACGATGATGCGGCAAAGATTCCCTAGAAAGTTCTCAATAGAGGTCCAATCTGGATGTCATCGTGGGGAAAGATAATATGAAACCAGTCAGTTATATTCATATTCATAATCATTCTCAAAGTCTAACTATTGCAATCCTAAAGTTTCTTTTAACGAATAGACAACATTTCATGTCTCACAAAGTGATGCAATCCCAATGTTTCCAGACGACCAATATAATGTAGATGAAGTCAAATGGGCTCACATGCATATTCTACTCATCAAAACATTTTCATAATCTAATCTTATGAATTCTCCCACCTGTAATTTAAGATTTAAATGTGTTGCAAAAACATATTATCATAGTGTAATCTGATGAAATCTATTGACAAATAGCTTTAATGTAGGATACATTTGCCTCATGTAAGATTCCTGCTAGTAATAAAGTTATTGCAACTGTAAATGGTTCCTGCATATTAAACGTAATGAAGTTCGTTTTCCTGCAGATTGTTTGTTCATTTCTTGTTAGAGATATGGGAATCGACTGGCGTATGGGAGCAGAGTGGTTTGAAAGCTGCCTTCTGGATTATGATCCATGCTCCAATTATGGCAATTGGACTTATGGTGCAGGTAAGTTACAGACACATGCATACATACATAGATAGATACACACACACACACACACACACGTGGATTCTGAATGGAAGGTCTGAACACATTTCAAGTATTGTTTGATTAAAGGTGTTGCAAATGTGAACTATATGATATACAGGGGTTGGGAATGATCCAAGGGAGGACCGCTATTTCAGTATTCCAAAGCAGGTGGTAGCTTTGTGTCCGTGTTTGAAGTAAGATATATGCTGTTTTCTATTTCTATGTTAAAATTTCCGATTAATACTTATTTTTCATGCATAGCCCAGGCTCAAAATTATGATCCAGATGGTGAGTATGTTGCACACTGGATACCAGAGATAGCAAGACTGCCCAAATTCCAGAGGCATTCTCCAGGACGTGCCTACTTAAAGCCAGTTGTCCCGTTAAAGTTCAGTGCCCCAAGGCAGTCACAGAATCCTAGGGCAGGCAGTAACATGTTTTTCAAGAACAGTGACAATAGGAGTGGTGGAGGCAGACGTGATGGTGGTTATCGTTGATTGGCTTATGCAGTGTAACTGGTTAGCTCTATTCTGCCTTTATTTGTGATCAGTTCATCTCTCGCACCCTATTTATTTATTTATTTATTTATTTATTTATTTATTTATTTATTTATTTATTGGACATCCCTGAAGTTGTGGTTTCCCTCTATGGGTCTCTTGACATTTTTATTGCCTTGCCATTCATGTATGTATTCATCATTTTTTCCTCACTGGATACTTGTCATAAACAAAGTTTATGTTTGATATGGGAAACTAATAAAAGATAGGAGATTTCCTTCGCCAAAAATCATTCTAAATATGAGACAAATAAATAGTAATAGGAATATTTGTGAAAGTTAGTGTTAGATGCTCAATTATGAGCATTCAAGTACTTGTCAGTACTTGAGTCAGCCTATGTCAGAGGCTTGTAAATAAACTGCTCCCCGAGCACAGTTGTCTGTACAGAGTTATGTTTTAGTAATAGAGATTATTGTCTGCTCACTCTGTCTCTCCCACTCTAGCTCTGTGTTTACCTAACTGTTTGTTTTTGGACAACCGACTGTGTACTCTATGTTTCGCATAATGCTTCCCACATATCTCTTTTCGCAGTTACATGTAAATTTAGTTTGATCAGACGCATTTGTAAATCTAGTTTGATAAAGGGCTTTTCTAGGTTGTCATTGGCTAGAATAGGATCAGAAGTAAACGCTTGCTTTAGTTCATCAAAAGCTCTAGCTGCACTAGGATTCAAGGTGAACGACTTGATCTTTTATATAAGCTTTATGAGAGGCATCACAATATTCAAATAATTCTTAATAAATTTGCAGTAAAAATTTGCAAATTCCAAGAAACATTAAACGTTTGTTTGTCAATATAGAATTTGTGGAATCTTTGATGGATCCATAGATATACCAATTGTTGTGAAACCAGTTATCCCAAAAATTCTATGTGGTTACGATCAAAGCTACATTTCTTGAGTTTTTGATAGAGCCCATAATCCCTTCAACGCATGCTCATGTCATCCTCCTCTTGGGGCTTGGAGTAGATCAAGATATCTGTAAAGAATCTAAGTCTAGTAGAGTTTGGTATTCAGAAGCGTAGTGTGTGTGTGTGAGAGAGAGAGAGAGTGAGTGAATGTATAAGCAAGAGAAGGAATTACAGAGAATAACCAAAAAAATAAGAAAACACACAGTAGGGGGATGACAACTTATGCACTTAAGAGAGCTATATTAATTATCTAAAGATCAACTAAATTGAATGGCCAGAGGGGGTTTTATATACAAGTTCTCAAGGGATTGCCCTATTAAATTTGTTGGTGGAATCTAACCAAGATATCCACTTGAGAACAATTTTGTCATAAGAATATCTAATATTGTTTGACCACACTAACACTCGACAACTACACGGATTACAATAAAGTGTGCTCTCACACACTCGACAACTACACGGATTATAATAAAGTGTGCTCACACACTTTTTCATACATCGTCCTTTTCTTTATAAGCACATGTTCACACAAGTTGAGCTTGATTCTCAACACGCCCCCTCAAGGTCGATTATGTGTCCTCTTAAGCTTGGTTGTCTTAGTGTAGTTGAAGACCTAACTGTAGTTGGTCGGACTACTAGACCGTGGTTTTCCCATTGTTCCTATGCACTCGATCTTGAGCTAGCAATATCGATCTTGCCAATCCAAAATTTCGAGCTTCAAAAATTCTGTGCTTTGGAAAGTCTTCCTCTAACTTTCCGGGTCAAGTCGGATTAGATGTGCTAGCCTTACTTTGCCCATGCCGGTCTCACTCTTCCTCTTGTATGGTGTTGATTCTCCATGTTTTCCTTCGTCTTTGTACTTTTACTCTCCCCCAAGCTCAGCATATTGAGTGGTCTAAGGCCTAGATCCACTGAGGATTGGCGTAGCTTGTCGAGACCTAGCGCCTTAGTGAAAATATCAGCCACTTGCATGTTGGTGCCAACGTATTGGAGGTCAATGTCACTGGCCAATATGCGCTCACGGATGTAATGATAGTGCACCTCGATGTGCTTAGTCCGGGCGTGAAACACCGGATTCTTTGCAAGCTGGATGTTGCTGAGATTATCGTAGTGGATCAGTATTGGCCTGTTCACCAATTCATTGAAGTCTTTCAATAGTCTTTTAAGCCATACAGCTTCGCAAGTAGTTACAGTTGCATCCCTATACTCCGCCTCAGTGCTCGATAGAGCGACTGTTGGTTGTTTATTGCTGCTCCAAGAGATTGCTCCACTACCGAGTGAAAACATAAATCCCAAAGTGGATCGCCTATCATATGCATTTGCGGCCCAATCAACATCCGTGAAGCCTTCGAGTCGAAGTGGTGCTCCATGTTTATAGAAGATACCATAATCAAGTGTTCCACTAATATAATGTAACACTCGCTTAGCACAATCCATGTGAGTGTCGCGGGGGGTTTCCATGAACTGGCTAAGAACCCCGACCGGATAGCTGAGGTCTAGTCGGGTGATAGTTAAGTAGATAAGACTCCCAATTATTTGGCGATACTGTGTCGGCTCACAGAATTTTCCAGAATCTGTTGTTAGCTTCATATTTCGATCAAGGGGTGTTGAGATGAACTTACACTCGGTCATTCCGAACTTGTAGAGCAAGTTCAACACATAGTGTCATTGTGAGAGTAGGAACCCTTCTGGAATTTAAATGACCTCGATGCCGAGAAAATAATGTAAGTCATTCAGATCCTTCATCTCGAACTTCTGCAAAAGCAGCTTTTTAATCTTTTGTGTCTCGGTGAGGCTTTCTCCACCAATGACAAGGTCATCTACATATAAGATTAAGAAGATGGGGCTTTTGGGATTGTTCTGAACATACAACGAGTTATCAAATTTTGACATCTGGAAGCCAATGTCGTGAAGCTATGATGTGATCTTTGAATGCCATGCCCTTGGGGCTTGCTTCAGTCCATAGACGGCTTCTTCAATCGGCAAACCACATGTGGATGTTTGTTTGATTCGAAGCCATGTGGTTGCATCATGTAAACTTCCTCCTCGAGCTCACCTTGGAGGAATGCGTTCTTCACATCCATTTGATGCAAGTGCCATCCTTTCGTTGCTGCAAGAGCAATTACTGTCCTCATAGTGGTCATTTTTGCCACCGGGGCAAATGTCTCCTCATAGTCTATGCCATGGGTTTGAGCATACCCTTTGGCGACTAGCCGAACCTTGAACCGATTGACCGTGCCATCTGTATTATGCTTTATCTTGAACCAATTGGCTTTTTCTTGATTTCAGAGGATGGGACTAAATCCCAAGTATCATTGTCAAACAGCACATGCATCTCCTCCCTCATTGCCTCGATCCACCGGGGATCTTGGGCAACTTCTTTATAAGTCTCAGGTTCTTGGTTAGCTGCGACCTTCATTATGAATGCATAGTGGTGGGCCATGTATTCATTGTACCTTAACTTAACTATCGGGCTCTTTTGTTGGTTTGATTGGCGGAGTTTTCCTTTGGTCATTTCCGGGGCCTTCTTCATTTCATACTTGTTGTGGACTAATCGAGGTGAATGATCTGAGTCTTCATTGGATGCCATGTCCTTGGCCTCTTGATCAGGCATCTTGCCCTTTTCTTTCTTTCTACGGGTGTAGCACAAAGGTGACAGCACATCAGAGGTTTCTTCATGTTGTGCAAGACTCTAATTGCTGGATGACACCTCAAGTCCAGTCAGCTGGAGTGTGGGCAGACTCTCTTTTGGTTCTCCACCCATAATGGTCGTTAGCATCTCTTCTTCTTCACTCTAAGAATCTGCTCCAGATCTACTTGTTTCGAGCACGGTGGGGGTCACTGATGTTGGGCCATACCATGATGTCACCTCATCAAATACCACATCTTGGCTTACTCGTGACTGTCGAGTGATGGGGTTAAAACACTTGTAACCCTTTTGCTCAAGTGAGTAACCAACGAGGATCATCTTCTCTGATTTTGGGTCAAGCTTTCTCCGCTTCTCATCGGGGACATGCACAAATGCAATGCTGCCAAAAACCTTCAAGTGCAAAAGGTCTAGCTTTGTCCCAAAATACTTCTCGTGAGGGGTGATGTCATGGACACCCTCGGTTGTGCACCTATTGATGAGATACACAGTCGTAATTGCTGCCTCTGCCCAATAGATCTTGGGCATGTTCTTCTCATGCAGCATGGCGCGGGCCATCACAAGAATTGTTCGATTCTTCTGCTCAGCAACACCATTTTGCTGTGGTGTGTATGGGCAAGAGAATTCTCGACGAATCCCCTTCTCTTCCAGAAAGGTCTTGAACTCAATTGAGAAGTATTCTTGGCCACCATCAAACCGTAAGCATCGAATCTTGCGATTTGTCTCATTTTCCACGCAATTCTTTAACTTGAGAAAGTGGGAGAAGACCTCACTTTTCGACTTCATCGGGCATATCCAGGTATGCCGCGAATAGTCGTCAATGAAGGTAACGAAGTACCTACACCCACCAATTTTCGTTTTTTGAGCTGGGCCCCATACATCTGAGTGGATGACGTCCAACAAGCCTTTACTCACATTTCTTTCGCTTAGGAATGGATGCCTATGTTGCTTGCCTAGTTGGCACGCCTCACATACATTATCAGGATGTTTCGAAGTAAATTGTGGCAATCCGTGCGCAACCCCTTTTGTTTGCATTGATCGGAGTTTACCGAGGTTTACATGCCCAACCCTTTTGTGCCACAACTCAATATCAGACTTTGCCTTGAGTCCCTTTGCATACATTGTTGTGTTCACCTCCGTCGCATCAAGAATAAACATGCGACCTTCTCTTCTTGCATGAGCGATAAGTTGGCCTTTATCCTCGATGAAGCAACCTTCCTGGTTGAATCGCATTTGCATTCCTTGTTCGACAATTTGGCCAACCGAGACCAAATTCTTTGTGATTGTCGGTACATGCAATACATCCTTCATGTAGCCCTTGTTGTCATGATTGTTAAGGGCCACATCTCCAATGTGCTCAATCATGTGTGTGGAGTCATCACCAGTCTCCACCACACCGGGTTTCTCGGGTTCCCTCAAATTCATGAATCATTCTTGATGACTTGTCATGTGATTTGAGGCACCTGAGTCCACGAACCATACATCATCAGGTTGGGAAACACTTGTTATCATGTTATTCGCCCGGTGTCGCATAACAAACATCGGCGCTTTGTTTTCTAGGTCAACGATCACAACATAGATTGTTTGCTACCGGGGTGAGGCAGCTGAGTCATTCTTCTTTTTCCGACACTCAGCTTCAAAGTGGCCAGGCTTTCCACAATACCAACACTCGGTTTGCTGGTTCTGCCTGGTTGATGCAGGCTGGTGGAAGCTCCCCTTTCTATCGGAATTCCCTTGGTTGTTTCGACCTTCTTGCTACCTGGAATTAAACTGTTGTGGACCTCGTCCACCTCTTCCTCGGCCATTCCTCCCCTGATTTCCATGACCACGATCGTGACCTCGACTGAGATCATCATGTGTATATAGCATCTGCCCATCAGATACTGTGCTTTTCGATCGTGTATGGTTCTCCTCAACCATTAGCATGGATTGCAAGTCGAAAAAGCTTGGGGGGTTCTCCCTTATTGTTATGGCAGTTTGAAATGAGCCATATTTTTGTGCAAGGCCGCCAAGACAGATATGCACCATCTCGTCATCATCAACTACGACATTGATGGAGCCAAGCGAATCGCATAAGTCTTTGATCCGGAGGTTATAGTCCGTCACGGACATATCCCCCTGCCGAATATTGTTCAACTCCTGCTGGAGTTGAAGTTTTCTCGCTGTGGTTGAAGCCACGAAAATCTTCTTCAAGTTTTTCCACGCTTCTGTTGGGGCTTTCGCATCTCGAATATAGCTTAACATGTGATCTTCCACACATGTTGCCAAATAATACATTACCCTACTGGCGCCTTGTTGCCATGTGGGGTAGTTGGGACTTGTAATATCGAGGGTTGTTTCCTGAGCTCCTTCGATATAACTCTAATACCCTTGCCCAACTAAGTACTGTTGCATCTTATATTCCCAAGATGCGTAGTTATGCTTGTCCAACTTCTCTGTTGGAAGTGCGCTACCCATTTGTGCATTCATTTTTTTATTTAGCTTGACTCATATGATCCTGTTAAAGTGAGCCTCTTGTTGTGCAAAACTGCAGCGACAATAGCAGGTTTTAAAACAACATCTCTAGCTACTCACACAGTTTCAATGGTAGAGCTCAGTGAAGGATCTCTAACCCTCACGCGTTGATACCATGTAAAGAATCTAAGTCTAGTAGAGTTTGGTATTCAGAAGCGTAGTGTGTGTGTGTGTGTGTGTGTGTGAAAGAGAGAGAGAGTGAATGTATAAGCAAGAGAAGGAATTACAGAGAATAACCAGAAAAATAAGAAAACACACAGTATGGGGATGACAACTTATGCACTTAAGAGAGCTATATTAATTATCTAAAGATCATCAACTAAACTGAATGGCCAAAGGGGGTTTTATATACAAGTCCTCAAGGGACTGCCCTATTAAATGTGTTGGTGGAATCTAACCAAGATATCCACTTGAGGACAATTTTGTCATAAGAATGTCTAATATTGTTTGACCACACTAACACTCAACAACTACACGGATTACAATAAAGTGTGCTCACACACTTTTTCATACATCGTCCTTTTCTTTACAAGCACATGTTCACACAAGTTGAGCTTGATTCTCAACAATATCATTCAAAGATACTATGGTGAATATAATCAAGAAGTTGTGGAAAATATTATTTGCCACATGCTGAAAAATTGTTGGTGCATTTGTGACACCGACAAGCATAACCGTGTACATACTCAAAGTATGCATATTGAAGCTCCCCATGCAAATAGTGGCTTCAGAGATAGATATATAATGTAGATAAAGATATAATATTTGTGGGTAGAGCTTCAAAGGAATATACATACTCAAATTTCGGTTTAAAGGACCAACAAGACAGTTCCATTGCTTTTTGTCTTCGGTGATCTTGAACACTCTTGATTCGTTACCTTGAGCCCATTCAAGATGTTGGATTTTTGTTATTTATTCTCAAACTCTTGACCTTTCATTCATAGTGTAAGCTCTTGACGCTTGAGCTAAGGGTTTTTTTTTATTTTTTCTCTCTACATCCCCTATTATTGTTACGATATTGTTTGGGTTGTAGCCAATTTGTCAATAGAAATAAATCATTTTTTTCCAAATTGCTTAGTTTTTTCCTTTCTGTGATCCATTAGGTAGTAGGAACAATCAGAAAGGAAATTTTTGATCTTTCATACTGCGAGAGTCATTGGTTGGAATCCAATAGTAGGTAAAACCTATTAGATATCATGATTATTAGACTAATATTGAATAAGTTCTACAAATATGTGAGATATAGATGTACGATAATTTTGGGGTAATGTCTCAATACTATAAACTTCATCTTATTTCATGACCTTGCAATACCTTTGCCTTATCCTTCCATCGTTAGTCTAACTCGTTTTCGTATGTGCACTCTCCACATCACAATAGTGATCTTCAAGAGCGTTATAAATTGGAACCTTCTTCTTAGATGCATGATTTGGATGATGAAATAATGATTGAGGGAAAAGAGATTGGGAAATTGAATATGAGGGCATTGAGTCGACAATAAGAAAACAAACATATGGAGGACAAGTCAGATGCCATCAATTCGGCAATCAACAAGGATTAACATGTGACGATGTTGTGATGTGTCGTGCTCAGAGGTGGGAAAAAGAAAAAAAAGGGGGCTACAGATTGTGAATATGCATTTATGAAAATAAGAATATAATAACTAAAGGTGAATGGTCATGTGGTTAGAGCCATTGACTAAGTATTATAGGTGGAGACATTGAATCTTTGCCAACCACATAAATTAAGGAGTATTTATTCCTTTTTTTAGAAAAAATAGGAATATTCGCATTTAATGCAAATGAGGTGTCTCTCTGCCTATAAATGGAATAGACTAGATTGTCGGCTTCTAGGTGGGACAGTCGAGTCGACCAATCGACCGAATAACTGCAATTATTATGATTATCTAATAACACTAACCTATTCACATGTATAAATATGTAGAGCTAGGGCAAACTTTATTGTAAGAGCATAAATGATGTAGTAGAACTATGCAGAGTGTGTATTGTAGAGCTAAAGAGAGAAGGTAGGAGACATGAGTGAAAGTGAGTTAGAGATGGCAAAGTTTAGTGGAACTTGCCAAAACCCTAAAGGGGGTGTATTCTCTATTTTCAGAGATTTGTAACCTTTCTCTTGTACTTCCCTCTCTTCATAGTGAAAGTCTGTTGGTCCGTGGTTTTCCCCTATTATAGGGTTTCCATGTAAATCTTGAGTACTGTGTATTTTGCGGTTTTTCAATCTTTTCTTTGTTCTGTGTATCAACAGAGTCTATTTGCTTGTTGATTTATACGGTCCACAACCTATCAAATTACACACGCTCACACTACAAGCATATAGATTAAAGAAGGAGAATGTGCACTGATACACCCATTCATATACATGGTCTCACGAGTGCAATTCTAAGTGCGGCCATACTACTAACCAACATGTGAAAAACAAGAGATCTCAGTTGTGCATTCATACATTAATATATAAACGTTGCTATCTTTCCTAAACAAACAATGCCACAACTTATTTTCACACTCTCACACTACAAGCATCGATTAAAGAGGGAGAATTTCGCATGCATGCACCCATTCGCATACATGGTCTCACAACTACAATTCTAAGTGCAACCATACTACCAACCACATACGAAATAATTGGGTATGGACCTCCAACCACCTCAAACCACATGTTGCATCTAACTACAAAACATATTCTTCATCAAATGTAGAAGCCACACATCAATAGATTTTAGAGCCCATCCCATTTGTCAACGCCATCAGAACCATTACTTCCATGGGGGCACTTAGTTCACACTCACTTAGATGCGAGATAGGATGTTGGGGGCACATATACACATACAATATATATCTGTGTGTCATAATATAAGCCTAGTAAATACAAATATACACACATCCATATGATATATACATACATGCATATATATAATTTTATAAACATACATGAACAAGTAGCATCCTATATTTTCAAGTTTTAAATTTTATTTATATGACAAGGGACATTCCAAATTCGTGTTTCTTTATTATCATTCTCAAATCTAGCACAATCTAGCCATCGATCTTGTGATACCAAGTAATTTTTTGTTTTTTGCCTCTCATGTAAATTATATACACATACATACATACATACATACATGTTGCGCTTTTTCCAAATTTTAAAAACAATTGACTAAAGAGGGAGATTCAAAATGTCTACTTTCTTATGCGTAATCTAAGACTTCCTCTTCGTCTTCTCTACAGATGACCGTAGCTCAAGTATGATCCCACCCTCAATTCCCTACCATCACTTAGTTCTCTATCTCATGCTCTCATAAATACATACATGTAGCATGTGTTTATACATACATGCATACATATAATATTGTTTGTTTTTCTCTCTTTCTTTAAATTTCGTAAATGCCACGTTAACATTGTGTTTTTTTACTCTAAACATCACATAATTTACGAGGCTAAATGTGACTCTAAACTACAACTACAACTCAACATTGGGTTAGTGTGGGCTACATGGTGTTGTGATACAATGTCTTTCGAAGGGAGAAACACACAAAAAGGGCAAGTTGTACATTAACCCAAGAATATGGTCGAAGTGGTCACCAAAAGGAATAGGGAAATGACCAAATTGAAAATCACACAATTATAGCTCAAATTGCCATAGCTATTCGCTACCAAGGTTCAATACCTATTCGCAAGCTTTGGTGATAAAAAGAAAGATGATGACGTTGTGGATCATGAGGGCATTTGAAAGTCCTAGGACACATAGGCAATGTTGTTATTGATCGTATACTCACCATTCTGCAACAAGACCACACGGAACGCCTCAACAACCAAGGAGACAAAATCATATATTGTAAACTAGTCACTTCAAATCAAGGTCTCTAGTTTTGGAATTTGAATGCTCATGCCTCGACAACAAACCAAATCATGAAGGCACATGGAAGGCCTACCACAACCAAGGCAACATTGTCTGCATTGGTCATAGACTCGCAATGCCAAATCAAAGAAATTCCATGAATTTTTACCTATCTAGATTTGTGTGAACTACGCATGAGGAAAGATATATCAAATGGGAGACAATGGAATCCCTTGTGAAGGCATTGTAAGTTGATCATGTAAGCTTGACATGGAAGAAGTTTGTTGCAAGACTCTCATTAGTAAGTTTTTCTTTCTTATGGAACTTTTGAAGACATTCTTTCCATAGGCCATGAGAGCCATTCATCCATAATGCCTCAACACAAAAGAAGTGAGAAGTTGAGAACACATTCACATGTACTCGTGGAATCTACAAATATGCTCTTTCATGTGGGCCTGAGTAGACTACCCGTCTCCTACTACTTCGTTTTATGCTTATTAAAAGGGAACATTACGGGATTTATGTTTTTATGTTACCCTAATCTTAAATATAGGAAAAGTGGGTTCAACTTTGGATCAAGATGAAAAGATTCTATGTTATGTGTAAGTAGAGGTATTCTAACCTGTTGTTTTGAATCTTGTGATCTTCTCTTGGGAAACACTCATGTGTCAAACTGCTGAGTTCAACCTTCTGTCAAGATCGACACAATTGTGATGAACAATGCTCAAGATTGAGCATTGCTACACTGGAGTAGCATCATTCGCTATTACAAAAGACTGCAATACCATCCCTTGAAGATGAGGAGACCTTTGTCGAATCTCCTCTTCTTGTAACCTACCTTCTCAAACTTCTACTCAACCTGAAGCTTGACATAGAGCCTAGGGTTCATGTTGGCTACCCCTCTTCTTCAAATTTCTTAGTATGTGTCCCCTAAACACTAAACCCTAAAGCCCCTCATTTCTAACAATAATAAAACTCACATACATCAATACAAGCAAAAATCCTTACATGTACAAAAACACAAATCCACATAAGTACCCAAAGAAAAATACCCACACATACATTCCATATTTATTTACGTTCACACACACATATACCAATGCACATTATGCAAATCCATCTAATTACATAAGAATTAGAGGTCAATCCAAGTTAAGTCACATGCACAAATATTTAATGCCTAAACTAACACACATACTCATAGATTTGACATTAAATGCACATATATACTCACATAAAACACAAATGTGGCTATCATTCACCAACAAACAATTCCCTATCTTCTTGGCCATACACAATCTTACATGCAAATCTGCCATGCAAGCGAATATAAAGTGGGAGAATTCACAATCATGCACCATCCACACACATGGTCTTATTCGCACAATTTTAAATGATCTCGCATATTCTAAAATTCATGCACCATCCACACACGTTGTCTTATTTGATCGTCGGCTTCCATACCACCCTTGAATGTTCAAATTCAACAAATCCTAATGCTAGAATCTTTAGATTCATCTTCCCTAGTTTGGAACCAGAACGATATTGATCATTTTCGCATGCATGCATGAAATTTTCGCAACAAGTGAACAAATGAATTCAATGGGTATTGGATGTTGAAGTGCATATACAACTTGACAAACCTTTAGAGCTTTCAATCACTTCGCGCTAACAATGGATCTTTGCTTCAATGTAGAGTTGCAAGCAAACATTGTTTGTGAGTTGCGGTTTGTTGAGCGAGCAAGCCCAAGCGGATCCGGATCAGATGAAGAAGCCTGAGCCGGATCGGAAAGCCGGATTCGAGCGGGAACCGGAAGCCTAGTAGTAGCCTAGACTACTAGGTAATCATTGTCTCGTAGTTAGTGTCAGTCGCACGTAGGAATATTGAAGTACCTGTCACTACTTCTGTCAGTCCTTTATGGACTTGTATAAATAGTGTTGTTTAGCACGTTGTATGTACAAAGCTTGAGAGTTTTTCTTTTTTTGAATCTACGATTATGTTCTGCTCTCTTTGTCTCTCCCACGTATACTCTATGTACTAAGCTTCTCCATTAAACCTTCATCTTATTCTCTGTTGCTATCCAGCTGAGCCGGTTCTGTCTAACACTTCCGCACGTTTACATTCACACGGTTTACCATATATTTCTCATTTCTTCATTTTGATGTCCTGCTGACATGTTGGGTGTTATAGCGGTTATTGATTCTAACATTTGCAAAAAAAATCTCGCCTGATTATATACCATGGTGTGCAAAACTATGCAACGAAGTCTAGAATGCCATGTGGTTAAGGCAGAGTGTCTTAAGTCGATTGTTTACATCCATTGAGTATTCATGATAATAAAGGTCAAAAGTATATCTATTGATTTTATTCTTGGACTACCTCAAATACAAAGCACATGAGGTTAGATGTTTTTTGTTGATTGAACTAAATGGGTTATCGCCTGATTATATACCGTGGTGTGCAAAATTATGCAACGAAGTCTAGAATGCCATGTGGTTAAGGCAGAGTGTCTTAAAGTTGGTTGTGTACATCCATTGAGTACTCATGATAATAAAGGTCAAAAGTATATCTATTGATTTTATTCTTGGACTACCTCAAATACAAAGCACATGAGGTTAGATGTTTTTTGTTGATTGAACTAAATGGGTTGTCACCTGATTATATACCGTGGTGTGCAAAATTATGCAACGAAGTCTAGAATGCCATGTGGTTAAGGCAGAGTGTCTTAAGTCGATTGTTTACATCCATTGAGTATTCATGATAATAAAGGTCAAAAGTATATCTATTGATTTTATTCTTGGACTACCTCAAATACAAAGCACATGAGGTTAGATGTTTTTTGTTGATTGAACTAAATGGGTTATCGCCTGATTATATACCGTGGTGTGCAAAATTATGCAACGAAGTCTAGAATGCCATGTGGTTAAGGCAGAGTGTCTTAAAGTTGGTTGTGTACATCCATTGAGTACTCATGATAATAAAGGTCAAAAGTATATCTATTGATTTTATTCTTGGACTACCTCAAATACAAAGCACATGAGGTTAGATGTTTTTTGTTGATTGAACTAAATGGCTTGTCACCTGATTATATACCGTGGTGTGCAAAATTATGCAACGAAGTCTAGAATGCCATGTGGTTAAGGCAGAGTGTCTTAAAGTTGGTTGTTTACATCCATTGAGTACTCATGATAATAATGGTCAAAAGTATATCTATTGATTTTATTCTTGGACTACCTCAAGTACAAAGCACATGAGTTTAGATGTTTTTTGTTGATTGAACTAAATGGGTTGTCGCCTGATTATATACCGTGGTGTGCAAAATTATGCAACGAAGTTTGGAATGCCATCTGTTTAAGGCAGAGTGTCTTAAAGTTGGTTGTTAAACAACCATTGAGTACTCCTGATATAATCAAGGTCAAAAGTATATCTATTGATTTTATTCTTGGACTACCTCAAATACAAAGCACATGAGTTTAGATTTTTTTTGTCGATTGAACTAAATGGGTTGTCGCCTGATTATATATCATGGTGTGCAAAATTATGCAACGGAGTTTGGAATGCCATGTAGTTAAGGCATCATGTCGTAAAGTTGGTTGTTTACATCCATTGAGTACTCTTGCTAATAAAAGGTCAAAAGTATATCTATTGATTTTATTCTTGGACTACCTCAAATACAAAGCACATGAATTTAGATGTTTTTTGTTGATTGAACTAAATGGGTTGTCGCCTAATTATCCAACTAAAAGTTTGCAATGCCATGTTGTCAAGGCAAAGTCGCTTAAAGTTGGTCTTTACATCCACCGAATATTCTCAATAATAAAGATTAAAAGTACGTCTATTGATTTTATTCTTAGACTACCTCAAATTGAGAGTGTAGGACCCTAGATGGTTTTTGTTGACGGAACTAAATGGGTTGTCTAGATTTATTTCAACTAAATCCTTAGTAACAAATCATGATCTAGCTTACCAATTCATTGAATATTCATGTCTCTACAAGTTACTAAGGAATATAATAAGCGGTAAAAGATCCTAAAGTCTTTTCTAATGATTTTCAGATTCTTAAGTCTATGAAGAGCTACAATCACTATCAATAAGATCAGAATGAATTAAAAAAATTATGTTCATGAGTTTGGGGGTCTTTTGATCTAGCGCCTTGGTTAAAACAACTTTTTTTTTTCAAGTATGATTGACACATTCAGATTCCTATTATGGTATGTGTCCATGTTCCCACCAAGCAACTATAGCATTGGCACAATAGAAAACATGAATTTTATTTGAATACTAATGATGACATCAAAATATAATAATACAAATGAACGTACCAGAAACATAGACATGCTTTGAAACTAAGATCCACAGGTTAGAATGAGTCATACTCATAAGTCAATTGTTAAAGAGAAACATCTTCAATACAGCATGCTTTATTTTCTAGTATCTAGTGTCATACTGTATATTTGAGGTAGTTTCTCATTAAATAGTTTATTTCTCATTATTCATTAAACTCTTAACAGTTATGATTCTTATGAACATCAATGTTAAGAAACTGTAGCAGCAGTATAGACTTGAATTCAGAATGTTTGTGATACAAGGAAATAAATATAAGCATCAAAGTGAACAAGAGTAACCTTCAAAATATTGATCCCTCTACCGAGACAATATCCTTCCTTGCAATCGTGATTTTGAAGACAGAATTACTTCAGATGATATCCAACTATATTTAGCTGCTATCGAAAACTAATTGGTCATGTAAACAAATGTAAGTTGGTCATCTCATGAAAAGCTCATTCCATCATGAAAAAGAAAAAGAAAAGGATAGTTCTCTCTAAGTCTTTTGGATAATGACTGCATTGGCAAGACCTGCTGCTTCTATGGTGAGTGCTGCATCATTCAATATTTTTGGAGGAAAGTCCATAGTCTGCAGTTGATATATCCTTGTACTGCCAGGCCGTGCTGCATCAATAAAACGTCGAATATCGGAAATAGTCTGATTATGATTGAATCGGGCAACCATTCGAGTACCATCAGAAAGCCTGAGCTGAATAGATGTCACTGGCAACGATTCATCTACAATAAGACCTTGTGAGGAGCCTATGTTTGGATTATGGACCAACATTGGTTCGCTGTCATTAGTTGCTGAGGAGCTCCCTAATGTTCTCCCAACCCCTTGGAAAGCTGCTTGTTTAGTTTCCAACGGTGGCTACCATTCAAAATGAATAAACAAAAAAAAGTGGAGTCCTCAGATTAAAATTTTAAAGAAGTGAATTAATTCGCATCTCAAACATTTAAGCTATAGAAAAAACACCAAAACACTCATTACTTGTTGGGTATTTACCAGGCAAGTTACGGATACTTACTACAATACCAACAAGTTTATTAGTTACCATAATATGCCTCTATAGTGGTAAATTCTGCAGCATTGAAAAATGTTCTCCTAGCTTTTTAAAACTCAGGAGCATTTTGATCAATACAGAGCAAGTTAAAAGTATTTTAGCATTTTTCTCATAAATATACCTGCCAATCCGATTCCCTTCGCACAAGGTTTACATGTACAGGAGTACCACGCTCTGCTGGTTCCAGCTCCTTAGGGCACTCAGATTTGCCAATGCTCTAATAAAATGAAAATAATATAATTTAGTATTCCCAGATAATTACTGATCAAATTTGACGAAAATAGAGCATGATTACCGTCAAGAATTGGGCATTAGCAGGATCATCAATCCTCCTCAATGGTCCATCATCTACCGTAAAACCATTTCTATAAAAGATTATATTGCGGATTATAGGATCTGGTTGTTGTGATGGTTGTCTCTGAGTGGTTCCCGGAAGTACTGGAGGTGTTGGTTCTCCGGTGAGAGTTCTTCCTACCCCTGTAAATGTGCTCCTACCAGAACGAGTTTGAGGAGGCTCAGAAGGCCCTTCTTGAGCACCCATTCTTCTGGCCTGCTCAAAAATAGCATCAACACGGTTTCCTTTCTGTGGATCCTGTACCATCATGCCACTGGAGCAAACCAAGCCAACACATTTATATTAGAATACAATCTATGGCTAACACATGAATATCCCAACTTTTCATGGTAACAATGAAATCTATCAACAAACATTACTGCTATGGAGGCAGGATATGAAGACATGCATAGTTCGCTTCAACAATTAACAAGATTTATCGTAACTTTTACTGTTCTAAATGTTTAGAGATATATTTTAGTACAAAACTTTATTCATAGTGTTCTAAACTTTACATTAATTGTATCATGTGTGCAGAGAACCCCACAATTTTGACGGGTTCCGTGACCAAAGACCTTTATGCGTGTGAATGAGCATGTGTTCATTCCTGGACATATGCACAAAGATACACATAGGACCACTTTTTCCATATATCTAAGAAACTTGCAACACATTGTTATGCTGTTCTGATAACATCTTTACTTGTGCATATGTAAGGAGGCAAAGAAATAAAATGGGCATGTAATTTCCATTAAATAAAGCTCTATAAACATATTAAAAGAAACAAGCAAAACTATTAATGGTATGACATGATCTAAAATTAATAGCATGAATCAAATGGTATTGATAGAGTTAAATAAAAAAATTTAATCTTTGCACTGTTTTCCTTTTCAACATAATGTCAAAAAACAAGAGTGCAAGGTTTGGGGTCAATCAGGAGGGTTTCCACATATTCAGCTGAAGATAAGAGAGTAGAAAGAATGGCAGCTCGTGGAGGAAATAGATGGCATCAGGTCTGCAAGACCTGCAGAAGTGTGATCAAATGCACATACATCAGGAGACAATTGGCTCCTGAATAGTGCCACAAGATGGATTATAATGAATTCCTGAACAACATCAAAGATGTGGTTGCCACAGTATGGAACAACTGAGATGTCCAGCTGATGAAGTGAATCAATATATGTGAGGATTCATGGTGGTGGAACAACGTGCTTGATAAATGTATTTTCTTTCACAAATCCGTTGGAATCTATTGTAGGAATTGAAGTTAGCAGATGCCAGTTTAGAGGTAACCTTCTGCAAGTCAAGTGCATAAATCATAACATGGCCAGACAACTAGTTGAATCTGTTGATCACTTTAAGTCATGGACAAGTGCACGAGCGCTGTGGGTGGATGTATGGAATCTACACCTTGGGCACCTGAGTTTCCAAATCTAGCAAAACACAGAAGCAGACCAAACCAATAATCTTCTTGGACTAGTTGAAGTGCCAGGTAAGTGTGAGGTTTGCATGCCGGGCAAGAAACACCAAAAGTCTTTTTCACAGGAGACTAAGTGAAATGTCTACCCTAGAGTTGGTCCATGCCAACACGCACTATGCTTCCGCACACCCCGACTCTACTAGAGTTAGCATTCTTTACATGGTATCAGAGTGTGTGGGTGTGTGGCTTGGAGATCCTTCATTGACCTCTACCATTGAAACAATGTAAACAGTTAGAGACACCATTCCAAACCGGCTATTGTCATTGTAGTGTTGTTGCACGGCAAGAGGTGTATGTCAAGAGCATATGAATCCAGCTAAATCAGCAAGATGTATGCACAGATGGGTGGTGCATTCTTTGTTGGAGGGTGGCAGCTCCAGACCTGCACTCTCTTTCATATTTATTATCTCTGTACTACATTCTCTCTTTTCTCAGATTCTTCTCTCTCTAGAATCTGCAACTCTTTAAATGCCTTTTCTCTCTCTAGAATCTGCAATGCTTTAAATGCCTTTTCTCTCTTCTACCTTTTCCAAGATATTCCTAGTTTTTTGTACCTGTTTGGTAGTACAAGAGTCACTTAACTACCAAACAGCCATTTCACCCACATTCCCCAATTTTGTATAAATAGGCTATACCAGCCTCTTTTGTAGAAGTTTTCATTTTCTTTTTTGCTACTTAAAACAAGCTCTATTCCTTGGCTGTGTCTCTACTCTTTGCAACCATTTTTTCTACTGCTGTCTAACAGCCTTCTCACAGCTTGGCTGTGCCTATTTTGTTTTAAGTCTTCCGCTGCTGCTATTAGCAACTTTTCTCACATTCTTTACATGGTATCAGAGTGTGAGGTTTTGCGATCCTTCACTGAGCTCTACCATTGAAACAATGTCAACAATTAGAGACACCATTCCAAACCAGCTATTGTTGTTGTAGTGTTATTGCACGGCAAGAGGTGTAGTCGAAAGCATATGAATCAAGCTAAATCAGCAAGATGAATGCACAGATGGGTAGTGCACTTCCAACAAAAAAGTTGGACAGGCACAACTATGCATCTTGGGAGTATAAGATGCACCCTTACCTAGTCAGCCAAGGTTACTGGAGTTATATCAAGGGAGCTCAAGAAATAGCCCCCGATCTTATAAACCCCAATTACCCCATGTGGCAACAGGGCGCCAGCTGGGTAACGTACTCCTTGGCAACATGTGTGCAAGATCACATGTTAAGCTATATTTGAGACGCGGGAAGCATGGGAAAACATAAAAAGATTTTTGCAGGTTCAAACACAGCCCGAAAACTTCAACTCAAGCAGGAGTTGAACAAATATTTGGCAGAGGGATATGTCTATGAACATACCCTCAAGATCAAAGACGTGCACAATGCACTCAGTTCCATCAACGTCATATTCGACAAAGACGAGATGGTGCATATCTGCCTTGGTGGCCTCGCACATAAGTATGGCACATTTTGGACCGCCATAACAAGGGAAAACACCCCCACGCTTTTCGACTTGCAATTCATGTTGATGGTTGAGGAGAACCATGTGGCATCTAATGGACAGATGCTATATACACAGGAAGATCTGGTCAAGGTCAAGGTCACGGTCGTAGAAATCTGGGGAGGAATGGCCGAGGAAGACGTGGACAAGGTCCACAACAGTTTAATTCCAGGCAGCAAGAAGGTTGAAGCAGCCGAGGGAATTCCAGCAGAAGGGAGAGCTTCCAGAAGGGAGAGCTTCCACCAGCCTGCATCAACCTGGAAAAACCAACAAACCGAGTGCTGGTATTGTGGAAATCCTGGCTACTTTGAAGCAAAGTGCCAGAAGAAGAAGAATGACCCGGCAGCAAACAAAAAATGTTGCGATGGCTGGCATAGATAACAAAGTGCCAATGTTTATTATGCAACACCAGGTGAATACCATGACAACACGCACTTACCAACCTGATGATGACTGGTTCGTGGACTCAAGAGCCTCAAATCACATCAGAAGCCATCAAGAATGGTTCATGAATTTGAGGGAACATGAGAGACCCAGCATGGTGGAGACTGGTGATGACTCCACACACGATTGAGCACATTGGAGATGTGGCCTTTAGCAATCAAGAAAACAAGGGCTACAGCAAGGACATACTACATGTCCAAATGATCACAAAGAATCTGGTCTCAATTGGCCAAATTGTCGGGCAAGGAATGCAAGTACGATTCAAGTAGGAAGGTTGCGTCATCAAGGATAAGAGCCAGCTTATCGCTCATGCAAGAATAGAAGGTCACATATTTACCCTTGATGCGACCAAGGTGAACTCATGGATGTATGCAAAGGAACTCAAGGCTCAGTCTCGAGTTGTGGCACAAAAGGGTTGGCCATGTGAACCTTGGTAAACTCCGATAGATGTAAAACAAAAGGAGTTGTGCAGGGATTGCCATGATTTACTTTGAAAAAACTTGATAATGTATTTGAGACAGAGGTGTGCCAGCAAGGCAAACAAAATAGGCATCCATTTCCCGAGCGAAAGGAATGTGAGTAAAGGCCTGATGGACATCATCCACTCGAACGTATGGAGCCAGGCTCTAAACGAGACAATCGGTGGGTGTAGATACTTCGTTACCTTCATTGATGATTATTTGTGGCATACCAAGATATGCCCGATGAAGTCAAAATTGAGGACTTTCTCAAGTTAAAGAATCGCATGGAAAATGAGATAAATCGCAAGATTCAATGCTTACGGTCCGATGGTGGCCAAAAATACTTCTTAACCGAGTTCACAGCCTTTCTGGAAGAGAAGGGGATTCGTCGGGAGTTCTCTTGCCGATACCACAAAAAAACGGCATTGTTGAGTAGAAGAATCACACAATTCTTGAGATGGCCTGTTCCATATTGTAGGAGAAGAACATGGCAAAGATCTATTGGGAAAGGCATCGACAAAGTAAGGCCGGCATCAAATCCAACTTGACCTAGCAAGTTTGAGGAAGATTTTTCAAAGGCCCGGAATTTTGATGTTAGACATAAGCCCAGTCGTGAATCGGTACCCTTAACAAGATAAAAGGACATGAGAGATGGGGTAAGACCAACACAAACTTGACACCTCTGCATTTTTGTCAACATTTTTTGGATTGGCAAGACCAACCTTGCCTAATCGAGATCAAGTACATAGGAGCAATGTGAAAACCACAATCCAGTAATTCGAACAACTTCGACCAAGTCTTCATCTACACCAAGACAAACAAGCTTAAGAGGACACAATTGACCTTGAGGGAGCATGTTGAGGATCAAACTCAACTCATGTGAACATGTGCTTATGGAGAAAAGCACAATGTGTGCAAAAGTGTGTGAGCACACTTTATTGTAATCTATGTGAACTATCTAGTTTCTCAAAGAACTAGATTGTGATATTTAGCTAGTTGTTGAGTGTAATATGGTCAAAGGATATTAGATATTCTTATGACAGAATCGTACTCGAGTGGATGTCTATGAATAGACTCCAACAACTACACTTAATGTGGTAGTCCCTTGAGGACTTGTATATAAAAGAATTATTTAGTTACTCAAAGAACTAGATTGTGATATTTAGCTAGTTGTTAAGTGTAATGTGGTCAAAGAATATTAGATATTCTTATGACAGAATCGTACTCGAGTGGATGTCTATGAGTAGACTCCACCAATTGCACTTAATGTCAACTAACTTGTCAACTAACTTGTCATTTAATAATACCAACTACCTAGGTACAGGCTAGTGCTAGATAGTACTTATCTTGAAGTCAATGACGCGTACTTCAAGACTAAGTACATCGTAACTTGCCCACAAAATATTCTAGTTGACTTGATTAGCCAATCCTATTACCTATTTCTCTCTTTCCTAAATAAATTGTGTCCTACGCATCTACAGTTTCCTAGATTAACACCTTATCGACCCATATGGTCGAGTTGCACACTAGCCGTGAGGACTTGTATATAAAAGAACTAGATTGTGATATTTAGCTAGTTGTTAAGCATAATGTGGTCAAAGACTATTAGATATTGTTATGACAAAATCGTATTAGAGTGGATGTCTATGAGTAGACTCCACCAACTGCACTTAATGCAGTAGTCCCTTGAGGACTTGTATATAAAACCCCCTTGGCCCATTGTGTTCATATGAGTAGACTCCACCAACTGCACTTAATGTGGTAGTCCCTTGAGGACTTGTATATAAAACCCCCTTGGCCCATTGTGTTCAGTCGATAATTTTTAGTTGACTAATATAGTTTTCTCTTTAGTGCATAAGATGTCATATTGTTCGGATTAAAGGCTCTTTAGGTTTCTCTAACTAAACTAGAAAACGAATTTATATTATTTAATATTTTCTAATTCTTGTTAAAGTTGTACAGTCTCATTTTCAGAGTTGTACTACAACTTCTACAGAATATTTTTTGTAGTTTGAATGGGATCCTTGTACAAGATTCCAATCAACATTAAATAGGTATTTATGAGGCCATAACTTATCTACCACATCAATATTTAAAGCTCTTCTTCTAAGAGGATATTCTATGTATCTTGGATAGAAGATGTGTGTGTGTGTGTGTGTGTGTGTGTGTGTGTGTGTGTGTGCATTCTTACCTTGTATATTCTTCTTAAGCAATAGGCTTTTGTTTTGCAAAATTGCTTCTACTTCTTTAATCCCTCCTACGTATTAAACCCCATAATTGTTTTTAGTTTCTATATCTCTGCCTTAAGATATTTCAGAAAACTGTCATTGTATCTTCTACTTCCTTACACATCCCCCTACTATGTATTTTATAATTTCTTGTTATTTTCTCTGATTCCTTCTCTTGATTACACACCCACTCCCACACACGCAATATGCTTCTGCACACCCTAACTCTACAAGAGTTAGCATTCTTTACAAAGTCCTACTTCACTCCTCCGATTCTTCATCGTCAAATCCTCCCAATCAGATCCACTCATCCATCTGCTCACCCCATCATCCTAACCTCATCCTAAGAATCACCTTCATCCCTCTTGTCATCTTACTCGAATCCTCCCCACCTCATGCTCACCCTCATTAAAATCCTCTTTCATCTTCATGTCACCCTCATTTGCACACCTACGCCTCCCCTATAGAATCTTGCTTCATTTAACCCAATCCCATTGCATAAAGAGAAGAATGTGATTGAACACACACTCCTATCTACTCAAAAAGTCGTTAGAATGCCTCTTGGAGAGAAGGTAACTGGAACTAGAGAGAGACAGGAAGTGATGCAAGGGCTAAGGCCAAAGTTATATATAACACCATGATGGTCAACATATCTTTTGAATTTTAAAAAATAATAAAGGCATCCTACAAGGTTTTAATCTCCATTGAACTCAATTGAGCTTCATATAAAAATAATAAAGGCATCCTACAAGGTTTTAATCTCCATTGAACTCAATTGAGCTTCATATAGAGAAGAATATGATTATACAAATCATGGAATATTTCTATTTGCATTGCATCTTCAATTATGATAAAAAACACCCTTCAATCATGAAATTAATCATTGTAATTAATTAATGTAGATATATTTGCATGCTCTAGTGTGGCACGATATCATTTGAATGTATGTGCATGCATCACGATGATGTATTCTAAATCATATAAAATCAACCCTATAAACAATAAAAGCATTGATGGTTGAATCCTCTATTTGTACTTCAATTATGATAGAAAACACCCTTCAATCATGAAATTAATCATTGCAATTAATTAAAGAAACATATTTGCATGCTCTAGTGTGGCACGATATCATGTGAATGTATGTGCATGCATCATGATGTTGTCTTCTAGATCGCATGAAATCGACCCTATAAGCAATAAAAGCGATGATGGCTGAATCCTCTAAAAGGAGTCACCGTACTCATCCAATGATAGTTCAAACTTCTCTTTATAGCATTGCTCTAATTCCTAATGATAGTCAACAATGGTGATCACACAAATTCAATAAAATAGAGGGTCAGATGTAGCAATTCTCAGCATATGGTAAGCATATAATGTGTCAACTTTTTAACCTGTTCAAGAATGTGCTCAAGGTGTACGTCTGCCAAAAAAGGAGGCCAATATCAGAAATCTATACAGTTGATGGATATATGCATAACCAAGGATATGTAATAGTCTCCTAAGTTTCTATTAGCACAGAATTCCAAGATATGAATAACAGATCAATAGAAATTTCAGAAGATCAGTAATGGAAAAAAAATCAGCATAAATGATAAGTTCAAAAGGAAATCAACATAAGGGAAGGGGAAAGGTAAGAGGGAATGGGCACTGTATACACTCTAGAAGGAGTTTTATAAAACTACGGTTGAAAAAACAAATCATGGCAAGAAGATAAGGGGAACTTGCACATTAAATGTCTGTGAAAGGACCATTTCTCTGCAATATGATTTACACTGTAAAGGTTGAATCTCCTCACAATATTCAAGAGCATTTTCTTCTTTGTAAATATATTTCTTTCTGATGTGAAAGTCAAGGTGATCATCTCTTAATGCAAGAATCAGTTCCTATTCAATGCACAAAGAATGAGTTTGTACTCACAATGGAGAATTAATCATTATTAGCTTACTTAAAACACAGATAATACAGCAGTTTTGAGCACAAATATGGTTCATATCCTCAAATTTCTGCCCTCACAACAGATGTATATATGCAATATAACACATAGAAAACAACGATTTCAAATATAAAATATTTGCAAAGAATCTAAACATCGTAGTTCTTTAGCTATCATTTCTGCAGGAAATTATATTAAATATAAAAATCTAAAAAGACAAAATTTGGTATCAAGTACGAAAAGTGCTTCAATAGATATCTTATTAAATTACCTGGTTATATTATCGTATGCATACACTAAAAATTGAGTAAGAACGATTATAAACTGCAACAGCCTCTCACACTCCAATCGGTGCATTTTTTGGTTGAACGAGCTATTCTTCCAATGCCTTTTAGGAGGCAACATACGAGGGTGCGAATAACATTCATACAGATCCAACCCTATATGGGATTGATCCCATACTTAGAGATCATGAACTAAGGGAAACAGCAGCATACCTCTTTTCACCGCCAGTGTAGTACTCCTGGGTGTCCTCGTCACTATCGGAATCAGATCTCCTATTGAAATCGGACAAGGTTCTAATACCACTGCGGCCGCTGGAACCTCCGGCAGGTTTCTTGTCTTTTGAAGAGGATTTGGGAACGGGTTCGAATCTCCCCACGCCCTGTACAGGGGCCCGGGCGGGAGGGGCTGGAGAAGGAACAGATGTAGGGTTATTGATAGTGTATGCATCCCTCTGACCTCCTCCTCCTCCTCCCTCTTCTTCTTCTTCCCCTTCAAGACCTCCATCTGCTTCGTAGAAGTTCTGCACAGCTGATAATACCTGCCATCCACAGCTCTCTAGGAAGAAGCGAGCTCGCTCTGGCGTGGATGCTGTGATGCTGCAGAACTCTTGGATCGCATGATCTTGGGAGTCCATTGCCGCCACTTCTGCAGTTCTCTCTCAATCGTGAAAAGGAAGCAAAAAGGAACGAACACTGAGGGGCAGGGCAGTGAACACATAACATACTACATACATACATACATACATACATACATACATACTAGTATGTAGGTAGGGTACATATCACCGTATACATACATACATAATACTAGATGTACATATGTATGTATTTATGTAATGTATCGTATCGTATCGACGTGTCTATTTGCTACAAAATTATGCATAAAGAGCCGTGGCAAGGGAATCGCGGCCACAGTCAGTCCAAGGCGCATTTCTGAGGCATATGCGATCTGCACCGTCATTTCTTTATCGAAAAAAAGCGCACCGTCCAAAAATCTGATATTTGGAGCCCGAGTAGCCCAATCATTCGAATCTCAGTCGCATGACTCAAAGGCAAAAGCCCAACTGATTCATAAAGGGAGTCTGAATCATGGGAGAGCCGGACTTATAATAATTGAGGTTGACTAAAACCCTGGTGTTTGTAATTTTTCTCACATTTTTGAAACAATGACCAACGTTTTAGGAGGGAAGAAGCCATCAGTTAGTGCAATTGCCAACCACATGCATCTACATTGCCACCTGTGTTTTGTTGGTTTCTACTTTTTTTTGCTACTTAAAAATGGTTTTGTGAAAGTTTTTAAGTGTTTGGAAATGAATAGTATTAGGGGTTAGATTTTTGTTGGATGCATGCATTGGATGATTTCTTAATATGCTTGCATGTTGCATTTTGAAATCTTCATGATTTCGGAATATGTCGGCATGTTGAGTGAAATCCAAATGTTTCTAAATATACCTACATGTTTTTTAATCTATGCCTTGGTTGCATAGATGGCTACTAGATCCAAAGAGTTCCTAAAGTTTGATGTTGATTGGGGTGAAAGAAGACCTAGCAAAGGTAGGTATGGCGAAATGGGCACGTCGGGTTTTGGGGTTTTCAATATCTTAAATTGTTGGGCCATCTATCCCATATTATGTATTCCCATTCTGTATATGGACAATTATATGTAATATCATTTTTGTATCGATAAATCTTGGCTTCCAGCCATCACTTTGTAAAAACATTTTGTACATTACCCTTCTATACATAGTATATTCAACATTCGTTGTATAAACGATTTATATGAATAAGGACACAATTTTGAAACATTTTATATATGGTGTCAAAGTGTATACGTAGTCATCAGTGTCAAAGTGTATATATATGGTGACCTCTTGGTGTATTTTGAAATCATGACATGAATATGGTGATCATTGAGGTATATAGAAATCATAACAGAAATATGGTGCAAAATGTATATGCTTTTTGGGCCATAATTTCACTACCGCATATTGGCCAGTAGCCCGACTCAGTGTCACTATCGGGCAAGAGACCAACTCGGTTCAAGGAGCCCGACTCATCAATGCGTAGCCCGATCTTAGGCAAGAGCCTGACTCAACAATGAGTTGCGCGACCAAAATGACCACAGTCCGCCAACTACTTGTAATGATCGCTTTTCAATTATCAAACAATCATTTTGTCCTCAATTTTGAGACAAAATAATCACTATCAAACAAAATAATTGTTATCAAACATCCTAATTGGAATCACACAGAATAATAACGCTCAAACATCCTACTTTCTATCACAGAAAATAATTTCACCCAAACATCCTACATACTGAGGTATTGCGATCATGTTGGGAGATGTTGATTTCATCTTTGCAATGCCGGAAGACGAATTGGAAGAAACATCATCGTATTCCATGAAATCATTACATTCGAGAAAGACAATGAGTCCTCTACAATTGAACTCGAGGATCACGTGGTGGATCCCTTCATGTATTGTTCCCCCAAATATTTTGCGTTCAATCGAGGTACATATGAACTGATGGTTAAATATTTATCCAGACTAGTTAAGGTCATGATTGAAACATTAAAAGATATCACGAGGGGTGCACCTCTCAATCTTAACACATGGAGGCGCATGAAGAGTTGACGCATGCTAGAAAATGAGTGTGCAATGTACCTTAAGGCATCACCTAATCTTATGTATAGAAATGGAGGAATATAATATTGGTGTCACATGGGAGAGCATGCCATCACCCTTTTTCATAGCTCTTAAAGAGTTAAAAAACATTGGGCTAGTGATCTTCGTGATCATGGCATTGCTAGTGCATACGTAAAAGCACTGACCAACTGATGTTGTTGTCACTCAATATAAAAGGCAACACAAATGACATGGGGGGAACGAGTGTCGTAAAATATAACAAGACTAAGTCCCTAGAAGTGATTGAGGTGGAATCCCCTAAGTTACATGATACACTCACGAATGTTCAAATCAAGTATCAAACACGCGACAAAATTAAATCTATGTGAGCATATGGTGGCTCAAATATTCTTTTTCCTTAAGTCTATGTTTGAGAGACAACCATTGACATAAATCATTGATTTATTAAGAAAGAAGGTATCAAGCAGAGAAAGGCAATATATTGCAACCCCCTGGTGACATGTGGTAAATAGTGGGATAAGCAAGTAAAATGTATAAGGTAATTGATAACTCAACATTATTGGGCTTCTAGTAGAATGTCGGATATTTAGAGTGGCATCCATCATGAAAGGGAAAATATGAATTATTTGGAATTGGAGGTCTTGGCAACATCTCCATCTTTTGGGATGGGTGGATAAGCACTCCCGTCTACCCCAATTTAACTATACGACATGCTTGGGGTTGGTTAACACACAAGATGCCATGTTGGAAACCCAAAGAAAAATAATGGTTATTTGGAGAAAAATAACGATTATTTAGACAACTAGTACAAGGTGTCGTATTCCTAGAAATTACCATGCTATGTGGTCTTAGTTGCCTACCTCAGTAATATCCAATTCCAAATTTGACTAGTGTAATGTTTGAGGTAAATTGGAGATTTGCATGTCACAAGAAGCCTCGCTAAAGTCAAAACAAATTATGTATATCATAAACTAATTGATAAGAATACGTGGATTGTAAAGTGGGTTGATAAATAATGGTGAATAACAAGATCTATTAATAGGCCGTGACAATATGTGACACAAATGGGGTGAAAATCATATTCATTTCAAAGCTAATGTGTTTATTTGAAGGAACATTGTGGGTAGAGTACCTTGAGGCGTTTGTTTGCGAATGTTACCCTTAGGAGAAGAAGCTGACAAGGAGTGAAGCTGAAATAGCTAGCAACTGACCAAAGTATGGAAGCCAGAGCCGAATGCCGATTCAGACGGAGTAGTGCGAAGACGATGTATTGCTTCTAGATTGTGTTTGTTTTGTACAATTTCAATGGAATTTTTGAATTTCTACTAACAAGGGCTATATAGAAATGTTATATATGTGGTGTGGCCTTTATAAGTAGAGTGTCAATTGGTGTTTGGTAATGTGTAGTTGAGAATGTCGTTTCCACATTTTGAGATAGCCTTAGTATTTATATGTTAGAATCTCAATTAACATTAAGCAAAACTAAGAAAGGAAATCAAGAAGAAATTACGTCAATCCACCCGACCGCCCCCTCATGAAGGTGAGAGACGGACTTGGTCCCCCATAAGTGTTACAAGCATGACCATATATTATCCCGTGGTGAGAATTTACCGTAGTATTCTATACATGTGGATAAGTGTGAGGGTTAAACGAGAGTGTAAAGAAGGGGAGGATTACTTTTAATCCTTGGGATTGAGACAACCCATTAGGCCAAGTGTGAACTTGCTTGGGGGCCTTGGATCTCGCTATAAATATGAGGCCTAGCTACCCTCATTTGATCATCTCTTGACTACGTCGAGACTTTGTTTCGTGGTGGGTCAACTCTTGTAGCGAGCGCGCTAGCACCAAGCATGAATTGACGCCACGACGGTGGTATGGGACGCCGATCAAGGCTCGAGTCCATCTTGATCCCTTCGCTCGGGGATGGTTGGGTGGATTGGCACCTTTCTTTCTCTCTCTCCTTTCTTATTTCATATATATTATATCCTTATCATATGCTTACATTAGATCATCACTCTAACAATTGGTATCAGAGCTTATGTTTATAATGTTTCTGTTGTCTTCTTGATGGATGGTGATCGATCGACGTGCGGTCGACCTTGATCCAAATATCGATCAACAAAGGAACTTCGGTAACTCTTTCTTGTTTTTTTTCTATTCTTTCTTCTCCCAATCTAATCATGTATAGTCAATATGTTTTTTTTATTGATTCAATGATGTTGTAGTGGTAATGGATTGGTTGTATAAAACGTATTCATATGTGCATGAGGTCAATACCTCATTTGACATATATTTGATATGTGATTTGTGATGTATGTGTACGAGGTTAATACCTCAATTGTGTATTACGTTCACGTACAAATGTTACGTATGCGTATGAGGTCAATACCTCGTTTTCTATGTAAATGATATGTGTTTGGTGTTGTATGCATAAGAGGTCAATACCTCAATTGCGTATTACGATTAACCCTTATTTTTGGATGTTTCGTGTACGTAGAGGCTATATGCCTCAATTACGTATCTTGATTACATCATTATTGGCTATTTGATGTTACGATTTTTTTTTAATATAAGGATATGTGGTCACGTTGTCGCGTTGTTACGCGCGTGCGTGGAGAAAGGCGGGACCACGGGGGTCTTGGACTAGGGAGTGACGGAGCGTAGGAAGTCGTACTTCACCGTTTCCGGGGCACCCTAGAAGCACACCGGAAGCAACCGAAGGGAGAGAGAGAAAGAGAGGGAGCGCGCGCTTGACACCGACTCACGCACACGCACGCACACGCACACGCACACACACACACACAGGCCGACCCGACTCACGCCCTTATGTACAAGAAACGTAGGAAAGGGGAAGCACCCGACACCAATAGAGACGCGAATATACATAGACCGACACAATTGTATATATATATATAAGGAAGAATACATTCCCGGCTTCGAGCCGTTCCAAGGTAGGTTACAGTAGTCGTCAGCTGCCAAGCCGCCGGTCGGGGAGCTCACGGGCTTGTCGTGCCGAGCGGGGTCTTGCGCAAGAGACGAGCTCAAGCAAACCCTAAGCGAACACGAAGGGGGAGAAGAAGAAGAAGAAATGTAACTAACCCTAAATCTAACGGTATGCCCTCTAACGCAAAATGGGCAACCCTTTCACAAAGGACGCTCCCTTCCTTTTATAGAACAAGGAGAGGGATGCGTTACAATGTGGGATAAATCCCGACTTACATGGGATCGTCTGTCCTGACTTGACTACTCTTCGGCGCCATAAAGGCGCCCTCGTTATTCACACTAAATGTACAAGGGTGAGCACACACGTTGCACCTTGCCGATGTAGCCAATGTTTCCCGGTTTCTGCCTCTGGCCGAAATTCTTCACGACATCCGCCCCCACCTAACCGCACGTCCACCGGTACGTGCCAAATCCGGTGAAGGGTGAGAGATTTCGGCCGTGAGAAACCGGTCTTCCGTGATCCGCATCCCGGCTCGCTGCCGGTTTGATCCGTTGGCTTCGATTCTTCCTTCGCGCTTACCTCCCCGTAGGCTCGTTTGACCCGTCGATGGGTCCTTTGCCGCGATCTCCGTAGTACGCGTACTTCCGTTGGCCCTTGTTCGCCCGTATGAACGCCCGCTCCCCGCCGTATGCCCGATGTCCTCCGCTTGAGGAAAGCCCGTAGTGGCCCACTTGGCCTCCATTGATCATTCGTGTTGTCCTGATTGCCGTCCCATGCTGCTTCGTATTGCCTTCGTCCTCTCGTTGCCACCTTCCTTCTCCATGCTCTTTACATCGCCGCGTCGGCTCGAACCGCCATGGTCTCTGGAACGGTGTGGAGGATGCTTTCTGGCCTTCTACGCGCTACCTCCGAACCGCGCAACCTATCTCCGCGCTCGCCTTTCCGCTCCGGCACCTCTGTGTGCCACATACCCTCGTCCGTTGTTTGGCACTGCCTGTGCCGTACTCCAGTTCATTGCACGCCTTGTCGGCCCCTTTCCCGGCCAGATCGTGCATCGCCGCTCACCCGCATACCGGTGTCCTCCGCATTCGAGGAACACCCCGTAGTAGCCCGCTTGGCCCTTCCCGTCTTCGTGTTGTTGCAATAGGTCCCGAGTCTTCCGCTTGCCGTCGTCCCCTCGCCCCACCAGCTTGTCACCCCGGCTTGCCGTGTTAGTCTTCGCTACTTCGACGGAGCTACCGAGATCTACGAAGCGAGTGTGGAGGATCCTCCTCTGGCCTCTCTTGCCATCCCCTGACTTCGACCCTGTGTACTCCACTAGGCACTTGTCACCTCGTTCCCGGCACCTCCCTTGTGCCGTCTTCCGCTTCCTTTGTTCGGCACCGCCCGTGCCGAACACTGTCCCGTAGTCACGCTTCGATCCGGCCCGCGATGGCCACTTGCGAGACTCTTGTTCCGTCCCAGGTGTGCCTTTCCGGCACGACACACCTCCTCGTGTTTGCCCCTACCGGCTCCTTCCGAAACCTCGTGTCGTTGGGCCCCGTTCCCTGCCGCCACCGTCCTTCTCCCTAGGTCTCACGTTGCCACGTTGGCCGAACTACCAGAGTCTCCGGATCGGTGTGAGGGTCCCATAGGACCGGACTCCGTTTCTATGCTTGCCGAGATCCGG
Organism: Azolla caroliniana; assembly: GCF_043228905.1. Taxonomy (NCBI): domain Eukaryota; kingdom Viridiplantae; phylum Streptophyta; class Polypodiopsida; order Salviniales; family Salviniaceae; genus Azolla; species Azolla caroliniana. Next base: position 9,746,218 of record NW_028230448.1, read on the forward strand.
GTGTCTTTTGTTTGAGTCCCTCCCGGACTCTCCTCGTGTCTTCCGCGTAGTCGGGTCCCGTTTCCCGTTGCCACCAACCTTCTCTCTCGGTCTTATGTTGCCACGTTGGCCGATCTGCCGGAGTCTCTGGTTAAGTGTGGGGATCCCGTAGGACCGGACTTCCTTTCGCCCACAGACCTTGTCGGAAGGTCCGGTTCGGTTAGTAGCTGCCCCGCTGGCCTGATACCTTCTTTCTCTGTTTCTGTTGTCCGGTCACGTTCACTTACCGCCATCGTCCTCTCCTATAGGACTCACGCCGGCACTCGGGCCGACAGCCGGATCGGTGTGAGGATCTTCGTGGGACCTCCCCTTCTGGCTTCGGTTGCCCGCCTTGCCGCCGCCACCGTCCCTTACTCTAGGCCTCACGCCTCCCCTTGTCATTGGCTACCGGAGTCTCTAGAATCGGTGCGTGTAAGGTCACAGCTGCTCCGCTCCCTTCGCCATTCTCTTCTGTTGGTCACGTTCACCTGCCGCCACTGTCCCTTCCTATAGGACTCATGCCGGCTCTCGGGCCGACCGCCGGATCGGTGTGAGGATCTTCGTAGACCGCCCATCCGTAGCCCTTTTTCTTCGTCACCTCGCCGCCACCGTCAGTATCTTGGTCTTACGTCGACCGCGTTGCCGACTGCCGAAGTCTCTAGAACCGGTGTGAAGGATCCTCCTTGGGCGTCTGATTTGTCTTCCTGACCCTGTCCCGGGTCGAATATATGTTTAGACTTTAGGTCTAAGTGCACTTCGGGGTCCTCGTAATAGGACTTAAAGAGCCGAACCACATATGTGGGCATAGAAACATAGTTTATTGTTAACATTTTTTTCGTGTATAAACTATTCATGATGCGAACATACATGATTGAGCCCCCGGGAGCCACCATGAAAAAATCGATATAAGAGATCAGGGAAAGACATTCATTAGTCACCCCCATGGTTTTTAAAACACCTTTGTGTTACCATAGTAACCTGATCTTGAACCTCATCTTATACGTCTAGAGGGGTATTGACGTTGTCGCGGTAATCCAATGTCATGATGTTCTGTGTCCAATGGGAGAAATTGTGAAATAGTGTGGCTCCACACACATTATACACATGATTATAAATATGAAAATTAGCCTAGGGTCTGATGACATTCAAGTGCATATAGAAGGGTGCAAGCAAGATTTGAACCTTGCACTTCTAAGATAGGAAGCAATTATCTTACCACTAAAGCTACTACTAAGTGCTTTAGATTTTATATATTTCCTTCTCATATTTCGTATTCCATAGGAAACAAACATACAAAACCGTGTACACAAAACCATGGTTTTAGCCTATGGTTTTGTGCAAGGAAAACCGTGTGCCTGAAAACCATGGGTTCAAGCCCATGGTTTTGTGCATGTTAGAAGGATAGATAAACCTATAAAAACCCTCGTAAGGCTTGTGTAATGGGGGGGGATCAATCAATGGATGAATCAAACAATATATGAATCAATCTATGTATCAAATCGAAAATTAATAATAAGAAAACTTAGTTATCTTATTGGTGACGTGTATCTATCTATCTATCTTAAAAACTTCCTCAATTTTTGTCTCTCTCTCTCTCTCTCTCTCTCTAACGACATTAGTGCATCACTTCAGCTGCCCATCATCAATCCTCCATAACCACTAGCGGATAGAGGCTCGGCGCTTGTCTGTGCTTGTGACATGCACATCTCGACGTTTGGCACGTGTGTCATGCGCCACACGACATCTATTTGGTGAACCCGACGTGAACAACACAAGGTGGTTATGTGGGCATTACGAAGGGATGATGTGATCTTGGCAACGTACGACTTAGAGGAGTCGATAAGATTACAAGGTGGTCCGAGGCTCGTGATGCTTCCATTGGTAAGGAAGGCCATCGACATGATGTTGCATGATGAAAAGGGTAGAGCGTTGGAGTATCTCAAGTTGGCAAATCAAGTTGAAAGACTATATGAAGAAGTTCCGGATTTGTACGAAGCGGTTCTGACATCAAGTTTTGGGCCTCAACCTTTTCATGGTTTGCTCGATGGTGACGACGATGAAGATGATCAAGATCAGCATAGTTGCAGTCGTGAAGAGACATGTGATGAAGAACATGGGCTCAAGAGGGAAGTTCGAGAAGGATACAATCATAAAGAGACAAGCAATGAAGAACATCAATTCGAGGGGAATGACCAAGATACTCAAGGATGCGGTCATGAAGAGACTTTCAGCGAAGAAAGTGGGCTCGTAAGGAAAGATGAAGATACTCAAGGATGCAATGGTGAAGAGACATCTGACAAAGAACGTGGGCTCGAGGAGACCAATCAAGATCTACATGGTCATGAGAAAGACAAAGATCATTACAAACTCACAAAGAGTTCTCGAGAGCTACAAGGTTATGATCGTGACAAAGATTACTGTGAACACAAGAGGAGGAATCAAGCTCTTCATGGTTGTGCTAATGAAAAAGCACTCAACGAAAGTCGTGACGGTGAGAGTAGTTGGGATCAAGACTTTCATGGTTTAAAATCTTATGACAAGTATGATAGGTTTAATGACAACCACGAACAAGAGGAGAAGTTAGGAAGGGATAAAAACTTTACATTTAAATGTAATGATGATGATGATTTAGGGCTTGACAATAGTAAGGGAGAGTGTATTATTGATGGTAAGAGTGAGTGCCATAAGAAGAATGAGGGTTATGATGGTAAAACGTTATGCACTTTTTGTGGATATGGTTATGACAAGGGTAATGATGAGGGTGAGAGTGACGAAGAGGAATTGTGTGTTTTAGGTTGCCTTGGTTTTCTTCGGGATAGATTTTATAAGAGTTTCACTAGATCAAATGGTGACATTCATGAGGACATCCATTATGAAAATAGAATAGGGATTTGTGATGATGAGGACATTCTACAAAAATATGTCCATGATGACGTGGGGTTACATAATGATTACAAGGGTATAAGTATGGAAAATCTAGAAAATATTATTTGGGATGAGTATCATGATGATGTTGATGTTGTGAGTATGTGTGGGAAGGACAGGATTAAAGTTGATAGTATTGAGGATAATCTACAAAATGTTAGGATGGTTTGGGATGTGTCTAATGATAATGTTGATGTTGTGAGCATGAGGAAAAGCAAGCATAAGATGAGAAAAGACGATTCGAGGAAGTTTGAGGACCAAGGAGATGGTCGAGATGAAGGCGGCACATGTACGATACATGACGAGTTACGCTTAGGAGGAGCAAAAGGGGCTACGACAAGTGGTCATGGAAATGCGAAAGGCGATCGAATGATATGGTTGATTGGGTGGAAGGAATGCATGTACTCAAAATGGAGGACAAAGGACGACACGTAAGGAAGGAGGAAACCAAAGACAACCCACCTTTTGACTCCGCCACATCACTCTTTTCTTCTTGGCACATGCCGGAGGATGTGCGGTTTGGTGGGGGTGGATGTCGTGATGTTCTGTGTCCAATGGGAGAAATTGTGAAATAGTGTGGCTCCACACACATTATACACATGATTATAAATATTAAAATTAGCCTAGGGTTTGATGACATTCAAGTGCATATAGAAAGGTGCAAGCAAAATGTGAACCTTGCACTTCTAAGATAGGAAGCAATTATCTTACCACTAAAGCTACTACTAAGTGCTTTAGATTTTATATATTTCCTTCTCATATTTAGTATTCCATAGGAAACAAACATACAAAACCATGGTTTTAGCCTATAGTTTTGTGCATGCCACAAGGAAAACCGTGTGCCCGAAAACCATGCGTTCAAGCCCATGGTTTTGTGCATGTTAGAAGGATAGATAAACCTATAAAAACCCTCGTAAGGCTTGTGTAATGGGGGGGATCAATCAATGGATGAATCAAACAATCTATGAATCAATCTATGTATCAAATCAAAAATTAATAATAAGAAAACTTAGTTATCTTATTGGTGATGTGTATCTATCTATCGATCGATCTATCTTAAAAACTTCCTCAATTTTTGTCTCTCTCTCTCTCTCTCTCACTCTAACGACATTAGTGCATCACTTCAACCACCCATCATCAATCCTTCATAACCACTAGCAGATAGAGGCTCGGCACTTGTCCGCGCTTGTGACGCGCACATCCCGACGTTTGGCACGTGTGTCACGCACCATGCGACACCACGAGTACGTGTCAAAAGGGGCGGGACCACGGGGGTCTCGGACGAGGAAGAGAGGGATGTTGGGAAGCCGACTCTCTCTCTGGTCCCGGCTGCACCGGTTGTGGCGCAAACTAGAGCGATTCCGGACACGTACCAGAGGCTGCCGAACACGAGAGAGAGAGAGAGAGAGAGAGAGAGAGAGAGAGAGAGAGAGAGAGAGAGAGAGAGAGAGAGAGAGAGCACGCGCAACACCGACTCAACACACGCCTCTTATGTACAGGAAACAAAAGGAAAGAAACAATCCGACACCAATAGAGACACGAATATGCACAACCTTATATATATATAATCACAGGAGCAAGATACAACTCCGGCTCTGAGCCAGACTAAGGTAGGTTAGGTTACAACATCAATTTGTTGCCAAGCCACCGATCAGGGAGCTCTCGGGCTCATCGCGCCGAGCGGGGTCTTGCACGGGAGACTGAGAAGTAGCAAACCCCACAGGACATACAAGGTCTTCACTAGACTAAACCCTAAACAGACACGAAGAAGAAGACCTCAAAGAAACTCTAAGTAAGAAAAAGAAGAACTAACACACCTTCTACCTAAGTGGTATACCCTCCTAACTCAAAATGGGCAACCCCTCTATAAGGGACCCTCCCTTCCTTTTATAGCATAAGGAGGGAGGTGCCTAACAATGTGGGATAAATCCCGTATTACATCGGATTCTCTGTCCCAACTTAACTCCTATTCGGCACCATAAAGTCGCCCCTATTATTTGCATGTATACACAAGGGTGGGTGCCCACGCCGCACCCCGTCGATGTTCCCATTATTCCCGGTTTTCTCGCTAAGGTCGGGAATCTTCACAACATCCGCCCCCACCAAACTACACGTCCATCGGTACGTACCAAATCCGATGAAGGGTGAGAGATTCCGGCCGTAGCGAGCAACCGGTCCTTCGTAATCCACATCCCAGCTGTCGTGTTGGCCTCCGCGTGCGGGGAACACCTCCTGTCGGCCCGCTTGGCCCCTTCTATTCCGCACTGCTGCAATTGGTTTGACGCCATACACTTGTCGTCGCCCCTTCGCCCCCCCCACCAGCTTGTTACCTCGGGCTTGGCCTGCCACGCGAGTCGTTGCCCCTTTGACTGAGCCGTTGAGATCTCCGAAGCGGGTGTGGAGGATCCTCCTTCGCTCACTGATATCGTTTCCGGTTAATGACCCGTGCAGCCTATCCCGCGCCCGGTTCCCGACCCGACACCATTGTGTGCCAACTTCCATCTTCCTTGCTCGGCACCGCTTGTGCCGAACACTGTCCCGTACCCATGCTTTACTTTTGCCCTCAATGGCCACACACACGTCTTCTGATCCGCTTTCGGGTGTGCCCTTTTCAGCTCGACACACCTCTCCCCACTTGGGTGTCCTTGGTAGCTTTTTGTGCTGCTACCCATGAAGGATCACCCTTGCCGATTTTGGCCCACCTAGCCTTCGTTGTTCTCGCAACGCCTTGGTTGCTCGGTGCCTCTATTGCTACGGCCTTCGTCCCCTCGCTGCCACCGTCAATATCTTGGTCTTACGTCGGCTCCCGGTGCCGACCGCCGAAGTCTCTAGATCCAGTGTGGAGGATCCTTCTCGGGCCTCCAATCTGTTAGGCAACCGACTCGTGTACAAAGCGTGTCCCATCTTCGTCCTTCTGACCCTGCCGACTGGGTCTGTATCCGGTTCATGGCCGCATCGCCGGCCTGATACCTCCTTCCGCTCCTTTTCAGCCCTTCTGCTAGATCCCGTTGTCACGCTGTTACGCGCGTGCGTGCAGAAAGAGGTGGGACCACAGGGGCCTTGAACCGAGGAGCGAGAGAGTGAGAAGAGAAGAGAAGAGAAGAGAGAGAGAAGAGAAGATAAGATAAGATAAGATAAGAGAAGTCCTGCAGATACGCAACAGGGAGAAGGAAAGAGAAACAAACGACACGCTTAATTACAATAACAGTAGATTACAATATTCAGAGAAGGCGGCGATGGACCCGACACGGGGACCCTACTCACGCACACGGACAGAACACACTCGACTCAAAGAAACAAAAGGGGGAGAGCCTCTGCTGGAAGCACATGGGCTGTCCACGAAGCAGAGGCAGCGAACTCCCGACACCCACAGAGACCGACGATCGGAGGAGAAGAGAGAGCTCGTCACCCAGTTCTGCAGCAGCACTTCGTCCTCGCCAACGTGCGATACCTCTATCTCCCTTCTCTCCCTCAAATAGTTCGCAACCAGGGGGGGTGCGCCCTTTCTCCCTAGTAAAATCGCTTTATTCTCTGTCCTTTTTGACAGAGATACGCACAATCCCCCAATAAATGAATACTAATTGGTATTTACATCAGCCGATCCATATATGAATCATGTACAAAATATCAAAATGTCAATTCACGCATCCATCCGTGTAAGAGCCGGTCCATGCGCCCTTTTCTCCGGTTCCGCCTATGGCCGGTTTTCTTCACGACATCCACCCCCACCAAACCGCGCATCCACCGGCATGCGCCAGAGACGGGTAGATACCGAAGCAAACCAGCTTCACTCGTCGCTCTCTGATTCTCCGCCGGGTCCGAACCGATTGTCGTTGTCGCTCCCGCTCGCAGGCTCTGGCTCGTCTTCGAACCACTTCTTGAACGCTTTGATCCGCTTCCCGGAAACCGGCACTGCTAGCCGTGTCCCGTCGAGTTCCGCGAGGTGGTACGTGCCGTTGCCATTCGCACTCATCACCGTGTAGGGCCCGAACCACCTCATAGCAAACTTCTGCACCGCCTTGTGCTGATTGTCGAGGCTGCTGTCGTACACCAAGACCTAGTCGCCTTCCTCGATCTTCTTCGGTCGCAACCGGTGTGTCCGGTTGAACCGGGTCTTGTTCCGCTCCCTTGCGGCCCGCAACTTTTCCTTCGCCCTTTTCACGTCCTCCGGCCTCCGCTTGAGTTGCCGAATCCGCGCCGCTAGCAACTCCTCCCGGCTCATCTCGTCCTTCCAATCCACCACTGCCCATGAAGAAATCGTTCGTTCCACCGGCATGATCGGCTTCTATCCGTACATCAACTCTGTCGGCATAAACCCTGTCACCGAGCTGTGCGTAGTTCGGTCCGCCCATAGTGCGTAAGGAAGGAGCCGCGGCCAATTCCCGACCTGCCCTCCGCATGCACGCACCAACACCTTTACAATCGGCCCGTGCCCACGTTCTACCTTCCCGTTCGCCTCCGGATTGTACGCCGTAGTGAGGGAGAGTTTTACCCCTAGCCGGTCGAACAGCTCCTCAGCTTCCTGCGCATCCAGTTCTCCCCGGTCCGCCACGATCCTCCCGACGCATCCGTACCGACACACTACCTCTTCGATCAGGAACCGACATACCTCAGTGGTTGTCTTGTTCTACAGTGCACGGCCTTCCACCTGGTTCGTTAAGTCTTCTCGCGCAAGCACCAGTATCACATCTATCCTACTCCCATCGGCATCGTCACCAAGTCCACCATCCACTTGAAATGGACCGCAGGCGGGTAAGTCGGGTGTAGCTCATCCCGATGTAAGACTACAGAGTGTATCTGATAGCTCTCGCAAGTCGTTACGTACCGATGCACGTCCTGGTACATCCCCGGCCACCAGTACTTCTCCTTCAGCTTTTCGAACGTGGCCCATGTTCAGCGGTGCCCGGCCCAGGGACTCTCGTGAAATGCCGCCAGTAGTTCCTCCTGTTCTTCTTTCTTTGCCACTACTCGGAGCGGGATGCCGTTTCTCTTCTTCAGGTGCCTCCATATGCACTCGTCCCGCAGGAAGAGTGTATCTGACAGCTCTCGCAAGTCGTTACGTACCGATGCACGTCCTGGTACAGCCTCGGCCACCAGTACTTCTCCTTCAACTTTTCGAACGTGGCCCATGTTCCGCGGTGCCCGGCCTAGGGACTCTCGTGAAATGCCGCCAGTAGTTCCTCCTGTTCTTCTTTCTTTGCCACTACTCGGAGCGGGATGCCGTTTCTCTTCTTTAGGTGCCTCCATATGCACTCGTCCCGCAGGAAGAATCGGTATGCCTTCTTCCGTACCCGGCTCGCCTCTTCTCTCGTCCATGCTCCGTCCGGCGTCATCATCCGTAGGAACCTCTCGATTTGGAGCCACTCCCCGTCGTACCTGCTTTCGTCAAATTCGTTAAGCGCCGGAGTGTCCCTTTCCCTCGTCGCTACGTTAGCCGACCTGAAGAAGTTCTCGCAGACTTGTTCGTCATCCGAAACCATGCCGTCTTCGTCGTTGAAAACCTCGCTCTCGAAAGCATGTCGGCCATGGCGTTATCCTTTCCGGAGATGTGTTGTACCTCTCGGTTTAGGGACTTAATGTACGCTATCCACCGGAGCATTGCTAGGTCCGGCATCGCGCATCCGGAAACCATGTCGAGTATCGGTAGGCAATCCGTCTCGATGATCACCTCCGTCCCGATTAGATAGTCCTTGTCGGCCTTGACTGCCGAAACGATACCCCAAAGCTCGCGCTTAACTTGGGCGTATCCTCGTTGCCGCTCGCTCAATACCTTCGCCCCGAACCGGATCGGGAATCGAACGCCGCCCTTGTCCTCCTGACTGATTACCCACCCGATCCCGGTCGGGCTCGTATCCACCGTCACGCAAATGGGGACATCCTTGCCGTAAACTGCTTTACGGAGAGCCGGTGCTACCGTAAGCGCCTCCTTTAGTCTCTGTACCGACTCTGTGTGCTCCGTCCTCCACTCAAAGCTACGCCCCTTTTTCAATAGTCCGTAGAGGGGTTCCGCGACATGTGCGTAGTGCAGGATCTAGATGTGGTAGAACGCGCACGCCCCTAAGAATCTGCGGACCTCCGTGACCGACCCGCAATCGTTCCTCATCGCGGAGATGGCCTCTACCTTTGCCGGAGACGGTTTCCTACCGTAAGGCCCGCACAGGTGTCCGACCACCAAGATCTCCGACTGCCCGAATGCCGATTTTTCTCCGGAGAAGGTCAGTCGTGCACCCTCGAGCTTTCGCAGCACCTTCTCGCAGTCGTTGATGTGGGTCACGACGAACCTCCGGCATCCGTCTGGCCCGACAGTCTCATCCGCATCTTCCACCGGACACCCCTTTATCGGGATATCGTCCAAGAATGGCATGGTGATGTCCGGGATGCAGTCCCTTAGCACCTTGTTCATTGCGTTCACCATATGCGCCACCGAATTCGTCCCGCCTTGTGGTAGGGTACACATCCGTACTAGGCCGAGGGGGGTTCGCATCGTCGTGATATCCCTGCTCTCCACGGCTAGCTGGAACTGGTCGTACCCTGAGTATAAGTCACCGACCGAATAGATCGACCTTCCAGCGAAGGCCTCCGCGAACTCGTCTATGGTTGGTCTGATTCCTGCATTACGGATGGTCACCTTGTTGACCGGTTGCAGGTCCTGAATGAAGCGCAGCGTGCCGTTCTTCTTCGGCACCATAAACCACCGATTCGAATACGGGGCGCTCGACGGTTCGAGGATGCCCATCTCCACATTTTGCTTTAGAAGCTCCATCAACTTCGGGATGTGAGCTCTCCGCACCAGAATCGGTTTGAGATTCCACGGTACATGCGGTACCGTGAAGATCACCATCGGTTCGACGATCGTCGGGTCCACGCACCTGATTTCCTCTGGCGAGAACACGAAGGCTTTCCCATGCCCTCCGAGCATTCTCTGAAACCTGTCCTCCTCCACCGGCAGTAGGAAGCCACCCCCACCAACCTTGAGCTAATGTAGCGTTATGTTGGTGAACCGATGCCCTATGCCAGCCGGATTCCGTAAACTTGGGTCCGACGCGACCCCTTTTATCCGCTCCTCGCTGCCCTCCGGCAAGGGTGTCGCGATTGGCCTCACCTTATGGTCCATAGTCTTGTACTTTGTATCCATGCGGGCCGTCCGATCCGACCCGATCCTTTCCCCGAAGTCCGCGATGACTTCGTACATTCCCATTGAACTAAACAGAATGGTCCGGTTTTCTCTAAGGTCTTCACCGATCACCTTTCGCAATTCGCCCAAGGTGTCGTCAAAAGAGACCGCCTCTACGGCACCACTGATGTCTTCGTCAGGGGAGAGGACACTGCATCCCCTGAGCCGCTCCTCCGCTTGCTTCCTCTCCCGGTCGCTGACGCCGGTTATAGTATAACCTCCGTTTTCGGAGAACCAAAACTTTCTACCTACTGTACATGTGTGGGGTTCTTTCCGTACGTCCGGACTACCGCGGCCCCACGCCTTGATAACCCTCTCTAAAAATCCCCTCTGCCACCGCCGAGGGTCTCGCGATTCCTCTCATGGTTCGGACGTACGGTCATGAATTGGACGGAATGTCGACCATCCTGGCTGTTGACGCGCGCATACGCCAAACCGTTGTCCAGCATTTTCGTCTCCATGCGTGCTGCTGTAATGTATGGTTCGCCAAGAATCACCGGGTGCGAGGATGTTTCCTGCACGAAGAAATGTTGATCTATCTCGACGTCACCGACCTTTATGCGTATATTCGGGCACGCACCATGCAGCTCCTCCGTAGCATGCATCGTCGCGCATATTTTCCACCCGTGCTTAGTGTTGATCGGCCATTTACCCTTCTTGTAGAAATCCATGGACATCAGGTTGATTTCGGATCCATGGTCTACCAAAGCCACCACCAGTTCCGGAACGTCGCCGATCCGCACAGGGGTTTCCGTAGTTGCCCTGGCCCAATGCGGCTTCGTGTAGTGGCTTTCCGCCAACTCGTCTTCTAGGGCCGCGTCTTCTAAGTGCGTAGTCCGCACCTCCACCGGCTTCTCTAGTTCTGGCTCCGTGGAGAGCCTCTTCCACTTCACCAAGTCTACGATGGAGTCGTGGAACTCCCTCTTGGCGATTCCCAGCACCTCCCGCAACGACAGCTCCACTTTACTGTCGAGGATCCGCTCTTCAAGGACCTTCCGTAGGTCCGTTGCTCTCTCGATTTCGGTGCTCAACCGAAACCCCACCTGCTTCTTTCCGTCCGGCGCGCCTGGGTTGCCGGCACTGGTCGGTTTCGGTCTGAACCGGGTCTCATACCTCTGCGGGGAACCCACCCCGCCGGCCTTTCCTATCCGTTTGTCTTCCACCAGAACCTCGTAGTTCTGGCAAGCGGCTTATACGAAGCCCGTTTTCTCTTCGACCGGATCGTCCCATCCGGTGACCTCCTGGACCCGCTTTTCCGCGCGGTCCACCTCTTCCTTCTTCAGCCGAACTCCGGAGAAGCCTTCTAGCACTAGCGGCCAGAATCCGGAGTCCTTCACCTTCCGGGACTCGTCACCCCCGACCCGAATTCCCGCCGATACTGAGTAGTTAATGGCTTCAATGTGCCGTGCCGCGGCCTCTTCCATCAACCTCTTCATTCCGTCGCGCCCCGTATTTAGGTCTAGGGCTCTTCGGGTCTCACTCGCGTGCACCCGCCCGTTCTAGAGGTACACCACGTTGATCCAGAGTGCGTCGGCGAAATCTGCGCAATCCTTCCGAATGTGACCAATCGCGTCATACCACATGCACTGTTGCCCAGCTGGCGGCCTCCGGTCGCGAGGTTGTTCACCGCTGTCTCTCCGGGCCTGTGCGATCTACAGGTCGCGCACCATTTGTGTCAGCTCCTCCAGAGCCGCTCCTCCGGATGGGCCTCTAACTACTCCATTCGATGCAGACCCCGACTCCAGCCAAATTCGGGTCTCTTCTTTCCTACCGGCTGGCACTGATACCGGCTCCTCGATCCTCCCCGTCGGGACCGGCCCTGACTCCAATCACGTCGTTTGTCAAAACGGCTGCAGACCCGTTTTACCACGACCCAGTCTGCCGTGAACCCTTCGTCCGTTTCCAATAGGGGACCCACCTTTTCCCAGTCGAGCGCGTCCACCGACTTGACAAACAACAGTACTCGACTCGTTTCGAGCATCGTCCGGTCCAACATCAACAACCGCGCGAACCTTTTTTCGAACTCCTGGAGGAGCACCGACGTGTTCCTCCCTTTTCCGGGGCTTTCCACCCACGCCATGAAGTCCCGCCTCGACAGCCGAAGCGAGTCGTCAAACCCGTACTTCTCGAGGAGCTGCAACTCGAACTCCTCCCAAGTCCGGCATCCGGCCAACACCTCGAGCACCTCCGCATGGATGTTCAGCGTCACCACCCGAGGGAATCCGGACAGCCGCTTGTCCACCGGGATATCCCTCATGATCATTTCGGCCCGGTAAGCCTCCAAATAACTTGTGGCGTCTTTCCCTCTGAACCGGCCTATAGTGCCGACGATCGATTCAATGGCTCTGTCGAGGGTACCCGTCCCCTCACGAGCGCTTACCAGCCGGTTGACAACTACCACCATTGCCTCTACTAGCTTTGATCCCCTCATTTTTCGACTCCTTTGCCGCCCTTTCACGTCGGGTTCACCAAATATGTCGCGTTGTTACGCGTGTGCGTGCAGAAAGAGGCGGGACCACAGGCTCCATGAACCGAGGAGCGAGAGAGTGAGAAGAGAAGAGAAGAGAAGTCCTGCAGATACACAACAGGGAGAAGGAAAGAGAAACAAATGGCACGCTTAATTACAGTAACAATAGATTACAATATTCAAAGATTGCCAACTCCGACGATTACAATCGGCAAGGCGGCGATGGACCCGACACGGGGACCCTACTCACACACACAGACAGAACACACTCGACTCAAAGAAACAAAAGGGGGAGAGCCTCTGCTGGAAGCACACGGGTTGTCCACGAAGCAGAGGCAGCGAACTCCTGACACCCACAGAGACCGACGATCGGAGGAGAAGAGAGAGCTCGTCACCCAGTTTTGCAGCAACACTTTGTCCTCGCCAATGCGCGATACCTCTATCTCCCTTCTCTCCCTCCTTAAATAGTTCGCAACCAGGGGGGGTGCCCCCTTTCTCCCTAGTAAAATCGCTTTATTCTCTGTCCTTTTTGACAGAGATACGCATAATCCCCCAATAAATGAATACTACTTAGTATTTACATCAGCCGATCCATTTATGAATCATGTACAAAATATCAAAATGTCAATTCACGTGTCCATCCGTGTAAGAGCCGGTCCATGCGCCCTTTTCTCCGGTTCCGCCTATGGCCGGTTTTCTTCACGACACCGTTCACCTGCCGCCACCGTCCATCTCTCTAGGTCTGACACCGACTCTCGGGCCGACTGCCGGAGTCTCCGGATCGATGTGAGGATCGTCATAGGACCGCCCCATCACTGCCTTTGCCCTCGTCCCCTCACCGCCACCGTCAATCTCTTGGTCTTACATCGGCTATGCTGCTGACTGCCGAAGTCTCTAGATCCAGTGTGAAGGATCCTCCTGGGGCCTCTCGTCTTTCCGACCCTATCCCAGGTCTTCCTTCTCCGCATGTCGAGAGTGTGGCTTGCTCCGCACCCTCTCTCGTGGTACCAATGTACCGTGTTCCAGCCTCTCTGTAGGTCTGCCCCCCTCCCCTTTCTAGATAGGTTATCCGGAAGTCCGCTCTCCCGGTTCTCATCCGAGCTTGTCCGATCTCTCTCTGCATTACCTGGCGCCGTTCTCTTGCCGCCACCGTCAGTATCTTGGTCTTACGTCGAATCCGATGCTGACCGTCGAAGTCTCTAGCCCGGTGTGAGGTGACCCATAGGACCAGTCTTCGTTCCTCCTCTTTCCGGATCGGTTATTCGGAAATCCACTCCACCCGGTTCTCGGCCGGGTCCGCCCGTCACTCTGTATTGTCGGGTCCCGTTCTCCTGCCGCCACCATTAGTATCTTGGTCTTACGTCGGATCCAATGCCGACCGTTGAAGTCTCTAGCCCGTTCCCTTGCCGCCCTTCACGTCGAGTTCACCAAAGATGTCGCGGTAATCCGCGAGTACGTGTCGAAAGGGGCGGGACGACGGGAGTCTCGGACGAGGAAGAGAGGGATGCCAGGAAGCCGACTCTCTCTCGGGTCCTGGTTGCACCGGTTGTGGCGCAAACCGGAGCGATTCCAGACATGTACCAAAGGCTGCCGAACACGAGAGAGAGAGAGAGAGAGAGAGAGAGAGAGAGAGAGCACATGCGCAACATCGACTCAACACACGCCTCTTATGTACAGGAAATAGAGAGAGAGAGAGAGAGAGCTCGCGCGCAACACCGACTCAACACACGCCTCTTATGTACAGGAAACAAAAGAAAAGAAACGCATCCGACACCAATAGAGACACGAATATGCACAACCTTATATATATATATAATCACAGGAGCAAGATACAACTCTGGCTCCGAGCCGGACAAAGGTAGGTTAAGTTACAACAACAGTTTGTTGCCAAGCCGCCGATCGGGGAGCTCTCGGGCTCGTCGCGCCGAGCGGGGTCTTGCATAGGAGACCGAGCAGAAGCAAACCCCACAGGACATACAAGCCCTTCACTAGACTAAACCCTAAACAAACACGAAGAAGAAGACCTCAAAGAAACTCTAAGTAAGAAAAAGAAGAACTAACACACCTTCGACCTAAGTGGTATACCCTCCTAACTCAAAATGGGCAACCCCTTTACAAGGGACCCTCCATTCCTTTTATAGAATAAGGAGGGAGGTGCCTAACAATGTGGGATAAATCTCGCATTACATTGGATTCTTTGTCCCAACTTAACTCCTATTCGGTGCCATAAAGTCGCCCTTATTATTTGCACGTATACACAAGGGTGGGTGCCCACGTTGCACCCCGCCGATGTTCCCATTATTCCCGGTTTTCTCGCTAAGGCCAGGAATCTTCACGACAACGTGAGATCATGATATCGATTAATGTTGGCCCATGATATGTTTACATCACGACTATTTGTCTGACCTTATCCTATTTCTTTGCCAGAAATTATCATTCAATGGCTCATAATAACGACCCGATGTCATTCGCTCAAGCGGAAGGAACTCAAGGAAATCCTCCTAGGCCAATCTCCATTGAGTCGTATTTCTTACAAATACAAAATTTCCTTAGTTCAACCGCTCATCAGATGTCCGAACTTCAGCAATCTCATAGTGCTCTCGAGGCACGTGCGATTAGTTTACAACGTGACACTAATAGACCTTATGAGCATCAGGGTGAACCATCATTTGTCATAAAGTCATTTACGGGAGAAAAAAAGGAAAGAACCGAAGAAGGAATCTGCACATGGCTGGGCCGATGGGAGTCTCATTTTGAGCTCTATCCCATGCCGGATAGTACGAAGATTGCATATGGTGGCCGAGAACTAGGGGGTAAGGTCGCCGCCTGGTGGCGTGGGCTCCGAACTTTGGGGAAATTGCCCGATACCTAGACAGATTTCCTCACAATTTTCAAGGGCCAATTTTTGCAACCTCCCTCTCGAACCGAGGCAGGATAAGCTTTAATGAACCTCTCTAGCAGGAAGTTTTCCTCGCTAGAAGACTATTATCACCATGCTAGAACCCAAATCCAAAAATCGGGTATATAAGGGGACAATTGGTTGATAGCTTGTTTTGTCAATGGCATCCCCAATTCGAACGATCACTGGATAGTGCACGATAAGGATCCAAAATCCTTTGAAGAGGCTGTCGAAAGAGTTCTTCGCTATCAACACACTTCGAAGAAGGACCATAACAAACCCAACGAAGTGCCCAAGACTAAGTTGTCACAATTCGCTGGGAAACACAAGACACCCAACGAATTCATGGATCGCGATTGTAAGTGACATCATCCTTTTTGCGTATTCTACAGAAAGAAGGGTCATACAAAAGAGCAATGTCGAAAGCTTCAATGGAAAGAGCACGACAGCAAAACAAAAGGTGTAGACCATAAAGGTCAGATTCCTAGGGTCCTTTAGGCCTATATACATCATTTAAGTAATTGTTAATGTTCTTTCCCTCACTATGCATTGGGACCCAATGATTTACTACGTGCAAACGGGTATATCAATGGATCTCCCGTACAATTTTTGTTTGATTCGAGTAGCTCACACAACTTTGTGAATGATCGTTTGGTTCAGATATGGGGAATCCAACCCATCGTAAGTGATCACACATATAAGGTGCACTTGCCTGATGGAAGAGTACAGTACATCAACGGGGCGATTCACTCATTAGGAATTTCTATTGATACTTATATAGAGGAAGTAGACTTCCATGTAATGAATCTTTGTACCACTGATGTAATACTGGGTTATCCATGGTTTTATAATAAAAACTCTTCTTTGTCTATTGATTAGGTTCACCATTCCATTTCCTTTGTACTGAACGATTGTACTCATTTTATTCAATGTGTAAATCAACAATCTCTTTCGATTGTTTCCTCTCCATCAATATCCGAGTTGTCTTGGTCTTCTTTATTTTATTGTGTACTTGATCCGAACATTCACGTTTATAATATAGATAATGTCTCAGATCAATTATCATATTTTAAACAACAACTCAATGAAATCTTAAATGATTTTCGTGATGTTTTTCCGAGTGAACTACCACATGAGTTACGTCCTAAACGTAATATAGACCATCGTATAGATATTGTACTTAGCATTGCACCAATAAGTATACCTCCTTATCGCTTAAGTCGATCTGAAGAGGATGAGGTATCTAAGCAACTCAAGGACTATTTACGAATGGGTTATATACGCTATAGTAAATCTCCGTGGGGTGCACCTGTTCTCTTGGTAAAAAAGAAAGAGGGCACATGGCGTATGTGTATTAATTACTGACGCTTGAATAAAGTGACGATCAAGGATTCGTATCCATTGCCCCAAATTGACAATCTAATTGACATCTCTAGGGAGCTCAGTATTTTACAAAAGTTGATCTCCGTACAGGCTACCATCAAATTCGTATAAGTGAGGAAGATGTTCCTAAAACGTCATTTCGTACGCGCTATGGCCATTACGAGTTTTTGGTCATGCCTTTCAGTTTGACCAATGCTCCAGCCACATGTCAACAAGAAATGAATGACATTTTTCGAGAACAACTTGGAAAATTTGTCATTATTTTATTGGATGATATTCTAGTTTATAGTCGTACATGAGAAGAACATGCTAAACATGTCTTCTTTGTTTTACAAACATTGCGCAACAAACAATTCTACGCGAAGATCTCAAAATGCGGGTTCTTCAAGAAATCAATTACTTATCTTGGACATCTCATAACCGAACGAGGAGTTGAAATTCATCCTTCTCGCATCGAGAAAGTCAAACTTTGGCCCACTCTTCGGAATATTCAAGAAGTTCGATCATTCCTTGGTTTTGTCGGGTTTTTGCGAAAATCCCTTCGTCATTACTCCCAATTGACGACGTCGTTTACTGATCTTCTAAAAGGTCAAACATGTAAGTCTACAAAACCTATTATGTAGAATGCTACATTAGACTATGCCTTTAAGGAACTCAATGACTTGGTGTGCAAGGCTCCTTCACTTCTTTTACCCGATCCTTCAAAACCTTTAGAGGTTGAAACTGATGCAAGCGATTATGCTATAAGTGTTGTCTTATATCAAGATGGTAAACCAATAACATTCGAGAGTAAGAAACTTGATTCTGCTCAATGTCGGTATACCGTTCAAGAAAATGGATTATTTGCAGTTATACATGCGCTCAAAACATGGCGCCATTATCTTTATGGAAATCGTTTTGTGGTAACTACGAACCACGAGTCCTTGAAATATTTCTGTGACCAACAAGACCTGAAAGGTCGTAAGACACGATGAGCTGATCTCATCCAGGACTTTGATTTTTCCATACGATATCGTAAAGGTTCATGAACATTGTCGCTGATGCATTAAGTCACATCTGTGAAGTTAACATGCTTAGCTTCACAGAAATAACATCAGATCTTTATGATCACCTTCGAGGAAAGTATCTTGATGATAGTTATTTTGCGAAATATTAGGCAAGAGTTGAGTCTGGAACAGACACCACCACATCCCCGACGGAATCCTTCCACATTGCTAACGGTCTGCTCTACCATAATGGGAAGGTTTGTGTTCCAAATTTGCTTGAGGTCAAAAAGAGAATTCTTTTTGAATGCCATGATGCACCCTCAGCAGGGCACCCCGGAATACATCGTACACTCTTTCTCTCCCGCGTACAGTCTTTGTGTGATTAAGCTTTCCATTAAACTTGTGTATATTCTCTGTTGCTATACGATGAAGCCGGTTTCATCGACAAGCTTCTGCACACTACTTTTTACATGGTATCAGAGCGCGAGGGTTGAGAAACTCTATTGTCAACAAGCGATTTCCATAGACAAACCGTAACTTCCGGAAAAGCACAAACCGAAAAGAACGGTGTCGCGTTATTACGCGCGTGCGTGGAGAAGGGCGGAACCACGGGGGTCTTGGACTAAGGAGAAGGGGAGAAGGAATAGGACTTCGGAATGGAGCTTAGCACAAGAAGAGAAAGAATGAACAAGAGGAAGATGGAGGCCAAATGCTCAACAAGATATATTAGAACTGAAAACCGATTACAAAATGGCGGCCGCGTAGGCCGCACCGAACGACTATGATAAACCCCGAAACCCTAATCCGACGAAGAAGAAAAGAAACCCTAACTAAGGAACCCTAAACGAAACCCTAACCCTAAAACGAAATGGTATACCTCACTCACACTCAAAAATAAGGCAACCCCCACAATGGTGTTCTTCCTCTCCTTTTATAGCACAAGGAGAGAAGACCGTTTCCAAAAGGGTGCTACAAAATATCCCCTTTTCAATCAATGGGGATATTTCCCTTGATTTTAGGGGAGGTGGGAAGGATGGGTCTTAACTCCCACCTCTACACGAACTACCACGTACCTATCTCTCTCTCTCACGTGGATGTGCGCGCAAAAGCACATCACCTTTACCCTTTACAAATCCTAAGGTGCATTTCTAGCACCTTACTTATCACTATCGATAAATAGAAATACAACATGTTGATGTGCAACGTTGCACATCGCGGGTTTGCTTGCTTCGCTCGGTTTTCCGCCTATGGACGAAAATCTTCACGACATCCGCCCCCACCTAACCGCACATCCACCGGTATGTGCCAAAAGGGGAACAAAATGCGAGATTTTCGGCCAAGGCGGCCAACCGAGCCCTTGACAACCTCGTGGGCTTGCCCGGCTTCGTCTTCCACCCCGTCCACACGAACCACCGTCGCCTTCCGGCCCACCACCTTCGTCGAATGGTCTCGAACCGTCGGCCCCATCCGATCCGCCACACTCGACGACGCTCGCCGAGTCGTTGCCTCCACTTGATCCGCCACGTCCACCGTGTTTCCTCGAACCACCGACTACACTCGGACCGCCATATCCGATGCCCGCGCTTTCCTCCCCGTTCGGTCCTCCCGAACGCCGTTGCCGACCCTTTGTCCGCCTCGCATATCCTCCGGATCCGCCTTTTGCGCACCTCGTCGTGCCGACTCTTCTCGCTCCGCGCTCGCCTTCCGTAGGCTTTCCCCGTACGTCGGTGTCGTCCTCCGAATGTGTGCTCGTGCTTCGGTCCTTCGATGACCCCATCACGCATTTTTCGCCTTCCCTTTGCTTGTCGTGCTCTCTCGCCGTAGAGCATACCATCGTTCCCGTGCTCGTTGCTTGGCCCTCATGCGGCCGTAATGCACGTTTCGCATTCCGCTCCTCTTCGCGTACCCTTTCGGAAAGGTACCCCTCTTCCCCGACCTCCGTTTCGCTCGGAGGAACACCCTCTTGGCCCTCTTGGCCCGCTTGACCGCACACATCCTTCGTGATGTCGTGTTCGTTCTTTTGGGCGCATACATCTTCGTTCTCCGCGACCTCCCGTATGCCTCTCTCGGTGCCTTCATCCGTTGTGGCCTTCGTCCCCTCGCCGCCACCGTCCGCCACTCTTGATCTCACATCGGCACTCGCGCCGACCGCCGGAGTCTCTATAGCCGGTGTGGAGGATCCCTCTCGGGCCTTATCTTCGTGGCCGCCGGTCTTAGCCTCTCCGTAGGCCACCTCTTCCCACCAATCTTCCCTAGCATCGTGCCAGGTCTCGTCGTCGCCGCCTTCCTCCTCGTATTCGCCTCTCGAAGGCGTGATCCGACCGTCATCTTCGGTCGCTCGATGTGGCTCCTTCGTAGGCATGCTTGTGTCTTGGCCCTCCATCGGCCGTATTGCATGCATCTCGTCTCGCTCTTCCGCCGTAGACTCGACCTCCGTGTCGGTCTTCTCCTCCTTTGTCGCCGTAGCCCGTTCCGACATGGGCTCGCCGTCTTGGACCCACCCGTCCACGATCTCGTACCGGATATCCGTTCCGGTAACCTCGTACGCTCCGGTCTCCGACTCCTCGCCGCCACTCGCCGTTTCTCCGGTCTTATGTTGATCCGCAACCGCCGTAGTCTCTAGAGTGGGTATGGAGGGTCTCGTTTGTTTCCGTTTTTCCCCCGAACCATGGTCGTCGTGCCCGGTTAGCCTCCATCTCGCGCTTACCGGCTCCCATCGTAACCGTAACCGTAACCGGCCAATCGGTCTCGCCGGCTTCCTTCGGTTTGGGCCCGGTTCGCCGGCCCTTACTCTCTTCTTCTTCCGTGCCGTATTCCGGTCGGGTCGGTTCCCGACTCTCTCCTCGTTTCCGCTCCGGTCCTCTCCGTCGGACCCACCGTATACGCCCATTCCGGGCCCCGCATACTCGTCTTCGTATGCGCTCTCTCCGGGCCTCACCTCCTCACGGTCATCGCCCACCTCTTCGGTCTCACGTTGGCATTCGAGCACAACCGCCGAAGTCTCCGGCCCCGGTGTCAAGGGGTCTTGCCTCCGTCCGCTCCAATCTTCCTTCTCGTTTCCGTTGCCCGCCTTGCCGCCGTCACCTCCCGTCGCACTAAGCCTCATGCCGGCACTCGGGCCGGCCATTGGAGCCTCTAGGATTGGTGTGGGTAAGGACCCGGCACCGCCGCTTGTTGTCTCCGTAGCCGCTTTTGTTCGGACGTCGTTGTCCGCGGCTCCCCCATCTCCGATTCCGTAAGCCTCTAGTATGCTTGCCACCACCTCTTCTTCGCCGTTCTCCGCGTCATTTTGTTTGCCCGCCTTGCCGCCGCCACCGCCCGTCGTTCTAGGTCTCGTGCCGGCACTCGGGCCGACCGCCGAAGCCTCTAGGATTGGTGTGGGTAAGGACCCGGCACCGCCGCTCGCCTCCTCTCCACTCGATGTTTTGGGCCGCCGTGCCCCGAATCTTCCGCCCACTTTCGAAGTGGCGCTCTCCGCTTTGTAGTCACCGGCCTCATCCTTGGCCGTCCATTCGCCGCAAGACGAGAGGGTTGCTCGCTCCGCACCCTCTCCCATGCCGTCGTCGTTTCGGTTGCCCGCCTTGCCGCCGCCACCGTCCGTCACTCTAGGCCTCTCGCCGGCTCTCGGGCCGGGTGCCGGAGTCTCTAGGACCGGTGTGTGGAAGGTCGCGACACCACCACTCCTCTCGTCCGTAGCCACCTCCATTCGAACATCGTCGTCCGTGGCTACCCCGTCTTCGGTTTCGCAAGCATCGAGTATGCTTGCCGCCGCCTCTTCTTCGCCGGACTCGTCCTTATCTCGGTTGTCCGCCTTGCCGCCGCCACCGTCCGTAGCTCTAGGTCTCGTGCCGGCACTCGGGCCGACCGCCGAAGCCTCTAAGGCCGGTGTGTGGAAGGTCGCGACACCGACACTCGTCTCCTCTTCCTCCTCCATTTCGCAAGCCTCGAGTATGCTCGCGAAATCCTCGTAGAACGTTTCGGGCAACCGCGTCCCGAAACTTCCGCCCACTCTCGAAGTGGCGTCCATCGCTCCGTAGATATCGGCCTCGTCCATGGCCGTTCTTTTTCCCCGAGATGAGACGGTCGCTTGCCCCGCACCTTCTCTCGTGTCGACACCGTGGTCGCCCGCCTTGCCACCGCCACCGCCTTTCACCATAGGTCTTACGCGGGCACTCGGGCCGGCCGCCGTGATCTCTAGGAATGACGCGTGTAAGGTCGCGTGACCGCCGCTCGTCGATGTAATGTCCGTAGCCACCTCCGCTCGAACGTCGTTGTCCGTGGCTACCCCGCCTCCGTATATGCAAGCATCGGTTATGCTTGCCGCCGCCTCTTCCGCGGTCTCCTTACCGTTGTCTCGGTTGCCCGCCTTGCCGCCGCCACCGTTCTTTTCCCTCGGTCTCACGCGGGCGCTCGGGCCGGCCGCCGGGGTCTCTTGAACCGGTGCGTGGAAGGTTGCGGTACCGCCGCTTGTCTCCTCCGTACTCGATGATTCGGGCCGCCATGTCCCGAATCCGCCATGTCCACTCGAATCGGCGATCGCCGCCTCACCGTCCCCGACCTCGTCCTCGGTCGTTCTTTCCCCCCATGTCGAGAGGGCGGCTCGCTCCGCACCCTCTCCCGTGGTACCGATGCACCATTCTCTTTCGGCCTCCGCATAGGCCCCGTCCTCCATGTGTGAGGAAGCTCCTTCCTCCGATCCGCTCGGGCCCGACCCCGCAATAAGCCATTCTTCGGCTTCGATTTTCGCCATTACGAGCCCGCACGCCTCCCGTATTAGCGCTTGTAGGTCGAGCCCCTCCAAACCGGTTCGCGATGAGCTCTCGTCCGGCGGCATGGCGTAGTCGGTCGTCGCTCTCTCTTCTCCCCCGCTCGCGGGCCGTGTTGTGGCCGACCGCCTCGCCTCGTGTTGCCGACACACCCATTCCACTTCGGGCCACTCCTCGGTGAGACCATGCGCCCCATAATCGTCTTGAAGCTCGAACATGATGTCCATCCTCTCCTCATGATGGACCGTCTCCAAAAATAGGAGGACTTTGTCCGCCCCCACCGATCTTCGTTCCCACTCCGAGAGTTGAGAGAAACGACGCTCGAACTCTCGGAATGCCTCTATTGCGCTCCGATGGCGCCTCGCCGACGCCATCCACCGATCGAACTCTCGCCGACCTCTTACCTCCGATTCCGCGCACCCGTATGCCTCCATTAGAGCCCTTTCAAAGGACTCCCACGATTCGTGAGCTTCTTGGAGCTCCTTGACCTCCTCGTACTTTGATGCGGCCGCCGCTCGACGAAAGAACTCTAGCCTCGTCGCTTCGTCCACGCCCATCCCCGTCATTTCCGCATCGTAGGCTCTCAAAAATTTTGGGACCTCCTTCCCATCGAACCGGCCGACTAGACGGACCACCCTTTCGACCGCTTGTTGAGCCGCCTCTCGCCTCGCCCTCTTCCGTCCGGCGTCCATCAAGATCTTTGTCATCATCTCCTCGAAGTCGAAGCCTTCCTCCATCTCTTTCTCCCTTGCCGCCCTTCACGTCGGGTTCACCAAAGATGTCGCGTTATTACGCGCGTGCGTGGAGAAGGGCGGAACCACGGGGGTCTTGGACTAAGGAGAAGGGGAGAAGGAATAGGACTTCGGAATGGAGCTTAGCACAAGAAGAGAAAGAATGAACAAGAGGAAGATGGAGGCCAAATGCTCAACAAGATATATTAGAACTGAAAACCGATTACAAAATGGCGGCCGCGTAGGCCGCACCGAACGACTATGATAAACCCCGAAACCCTAATCCGACGAAGAAGAAAAGAAACCCTAACTAAGGAACCCTAAACGAAACCCTAACCCTAAAACGAAATGGTATACCTCACTCACACTCAAAAATAAGGCAACCCCCACAATGGTGTTCTTCCTCTCCTTTTATAGCACAAGGAGAGAAGACCGTTTCCAAAAGGGTGCTACAAAATATCCCCTTTTCAATCAATGGGGATATTTCCCTTGATTTTAGGGGAGGTGGGAAGGATGGGTCTTAACTCCCACCTCTACACGAACTACCACGTACCTATCTCTCTCTCTCACGTGGATGTGCGCGCAAAAGCACATCACCTTTACACTTTACAAATCCTAAGGTGCATTTCTAGCACCTTACTTATCACTATCGATAAATAGAAATACAACATGTTGATGTGCAACGTTGCACATCGCGGGTTTGCTTGCTTCGCTCGGTTTTCCGCCTATGGACGAAAATCTTCACGACAACGGGTTGAAGAAAATGGACAGAGGGATGGCAAGCTAATTCCCGATGGAGAAACTCGACAGGAATAACTACACATCTTGGTCTTACAAGATGCACCATTGTCTGCCTGGACACAGATATTGGAGCTATGTTGAGGGAGCGAATGAAGTAGTGTTGGATCCGGCACACAAGGACTTCCCGGCATGGGAACAACGAGCGAGCAGAGTGTTGTACTATCTTGTGTCATGTGTGCACGACCAGATGCTCGACTACATCAAGGAAAATTTGAAGAAGATTTTCGCGGCAAGCACAACAGCTCGAAAGTTGCAGCTCCGACAAGAGCTCAACACTATCCAACAGCGGGACATGTCGGTTACCAACTACACCACCAAAATAAAGGAGATTTGTGATGCGTTGGGGTCCATCAACATGATGGTGGATGAAGACGAAATGGTCCAGATCTACCTCGGTGGTCTAACACAATTGTATGGGCCAATCCGGATGACAATTTGCACTCGGGAGAAACTGTCGTCCTTCTTTGACTTACAATCGATGCTGATGGTTGAAGAAAACCACGCAAGTGGGTTGAGAACCACTCAATTGGATAACCACATGTTGTACATGGAGGCGGATTGGCCCCGTGGGTGTGGTGAACGATGTGGGTCGGCACGCAATAACAGCGGCCGACAAGAGTAGAATCAGAGGCACTGAGATAGTGCCAACAGTAGTTTCGGACCTTCCACAAGTAGGGGGAGTTAAAGTGGCGCTGGAAATCAACAATTGAAAGCCGATACATAATGTTGGTATTGTGGCAACAAAGGCCACTGAGAAAGCAAGTGTTGGAAGAAGTGCACCGATTCCGATAAATCTGGATCCGGTAAGGCCGGACGGGGTATTGGCAGAGATCGCACTATGTAGAAGGATCCGGAACTGGAAAGTCCAAAAAATGGCCAACCTTTGTGATGAAACACAAGGCGAACTCATTGAAGAAGACCACTTCCGGATCGGAGGACGTGTGGTATGTTAATTCCGGAGCATCCAACCATATGACGAGCCACGAAGAGTGGTTCTCATATCTAGAAAACCGAAACAATCAGGAGTTGTCGAAACCGGAGACGACACTCCTCACCCGATAGTGCATGTCGGACAAGTTCCCTTGAGTCATGTTCAACAAACGAAGCTTATGAACGTGCTTCACATCCCGACAATCACAAAGAGCCTGGTGTTGGTCAGATAGATCGTCAACCAGGGGATGCAGGTGTGGTTTATGCACCTCGGGTGCTTCAACGAGGAAGAAGGCCAGATAATCATGCAAGGGCGCCAGGACGGGAGGGTGTTCATCCTCAACACTAATGATGTTGGCACCACTTCGAACAAAAGAATAGAAGCTCGAGTCGGATATCGACTTGTGGCATAAGCGAGTTGACCATGTCAACTACCAGTGACTTCAAGATCTGCAATCGAAATAGGTTGTTTTCAGATTGCCGAAATTTAATGGTCGGAAGGCACAATTTTGTGAAGCTTGCTCACTCAGGAAGCAACACCAGCTTCTGTTTCCCACCGAAAGAAACCGGAGCCGTAACAAGCTCGACTTGATACATTCAGATGTATGGGGACCGACGCAGAACGTTAGTCTCGGTGGGAGCCGATATTTCGTCTCCTTCATCGACGACTATGTGCATAGCCTATGTGCAGGTATTCGGTAGCATAGCCTATGTGCACGTACCAGATGAGAAGCGGAGAAAGTTGGACCCGAAGTCGGAGAAATGCATAGTAGTAGTCGGCTACTCTCACGAGCAGAAGGGGTATAAGTGTTACAACCCATGGATAAAGACAGTTCGAGTGAGTTGAGATGTTGAATTTGATGAGTCGGCATCCTGGTACTCTCTACCGACTCCAACCCTATTCCAGAAGATGAGGATAGTGAGCCCGGATCGATCTGGGCTGAAGATGAAGAAGGATTCGACACTCTAAATGAAAGTCTAATCTCATTTTGGCTGAGAGGGCCGAAGGAGCGACTCAGTCGGAACGACCAGTCAGATGAAGAGTAGGCGAGTAGTGGACACTCAGTCGTGTTGTCCCCGTGCAAGGAACCGAGGTGACGGTTCACGCGCAAAGAGAAGGGGAAGAAGAAGATGTCAGAATACGAGACCAGAAGAGATGAGTCGGATTGCAATGAATCCGACTCCGGATAGAACGAAGATGGACCTTCAGAGACAAAGTTCGAGTAAGACAAGAGGGCTCTTAAATCGGCTAAGGAGAAGTTACGTTGTTTGACCCGCCAAAAGAACCCCGTAAAACGGTATGAGTATAATGAGTACATGGTGCATCACTATGCTTACATGACGAAAGTGGTGGAAGTGTGAGCCAGAGAGCTACGCAGAAGCGGCCAAGGACACACATTGGCGTGCCACTATGGAGGAAGAGATGTGGGTACTCGATGCCAACAACACCAGGGAACGGGTTGACCCTCGTCAACATTGCAACCCGATCAGTTGCAAGTGGGTGTACAAGGTAGAGTACAATGTCGATGGTTCAGTCAACTAGTACAAGACCCAGTTAGTGGCTAAAGGATATGCATAAACCCACGGAATCGACTACGACCAGACCTTAGCTCTGGTAGCGAAGATGACGACAGTTCGTGTGGAACTAGCAGTTGTTGCGACAAGGGGTGCATCTTCACCAGATGGATGTGAAGAATGTGTTTCTTCAAGGCGATCTTGAAGAACAAGTCTACATGATCCAACCCCCCAGGTTTTAGTTGGAGGTGAACAAGTCGGTAGTATGCCGACTCAAGAAGTCACTTTACGGCCTAAAGCAAGCCCCTCGTGCTTGGAATTCGAAGATAACGCACCAGTTGTGTAAGATGGGGTTTACTTCCTCGAAGTCGAACTCTTCATTGTCCATCCAGAGAGGTCTGGAAGGTTTGATATGTATCCTGCAATATGTGGACGATCTAGTCATTACCGAACCTTGACTTGTTGAAATTGATTGAGTGAAGTCCCAGTTGTCGAACGCATTCGAAATGAAACACTTGGGAGACCTTTATTACTTCCTCGAGATCGAACTGATCCACAACCCCGACGACATATTGCTATCTCAACGACACTATTTGTTGAATATGTTGTAAACATTCAGCATGACAGATTGCCGACCAGTGTGGACACCCCTGGACCAGAACCTTAAACTACATCCTGACTCCGGACCAACCTACAACGAGAAATAGTTCCGACAAATTGTTGGAAGCCTCATCTATCTCACTATCACTCGACCCGACATCAGCTATCCGGTCGGGATGATAAGTTAGTTTATGCAGAAGCCAACCGTGGAGCACCTTCAGTGTGCATACCGAATACTGAGGTATGTTAGCGGCACTAACGACCAGGGATTGTTATACCGATACGGTATAACCAAAAAGCTAGTCGGATATATAGATGTCGACTAGGCCGGTGATGCGTCGGATCGTCGGTCCACTTCCGGTTACATGTTTTCTCTAGGTAGCGCGGTTGTTATGTGGAGTAGCAAAAAGCAGCCGAGAGTGACTCTATTGAGCATTGAGGCTGAGTATCGGGGCACTACCTGTGAAGCCATATGGCTTCTGCAGCTGTTGCAAGACCTCCGGGTCGAAGTACCGACTCCGATCCCGATCTATTGTGACAACATGAGTAGCATGCAGCTCGCCAAAAACCCTATGGTCCATGCTCTGACGAAGCACATAGAACTGCATTACCACTTCGTGCGCGAGCTTGTCCTCATCGGTGAAGTCGAACTTCGGTATGTTCGGACGGATCAGTAGGTTGCCGACATCTTCACCAAGACACTCAGAACCACATCATTTTTTGGCGATGCTTGGACTACAACATCTCGACATGCCACAGTTGAGGGGGTGAACCGGTACTGATACGGGGAGAACTGGAATTGGGAAAACCGGTAATGGCACCGGACAAGCAACCAGAGAGAAGGAAACAACCGCAACAAGGGGAGACAAGAGGAAAAAGGGAGCCGATTCAATTGAGGAAGTCAGCACATTCGAACAAGTCGGAACAAGCGGCGATGACAGTAGAGACAAGAAGAAAGAGCCGATAGAATGAGAAGGCCAAGACTTAGACATGGTCTGACGTGGTGAAAGGCCTGAATGTTAAAGACAAATTGGAGACATCCAATTCGGACAAGAGCTAGAACAAATCGGAGGTACACAATTCGGAAGAGGAGTTCGATTTGGAGGATCTGAATCAATAGAAAGCCAAACGAATGAGGAGGCAATGGAAGTTGACACTGACACGGAGGAACCGACGGTGTCGCAGAAATATGCGCGTGCGTGTCGAATAGGACGTGACCATAGGGGTCTTGGACTAGGGTGTAAGAGGAGGGAGAGAAGCTTGGGAGTTAAACTGAGAAGGAAGAGAAAGATTAAGATTCAAGAGAATAAGATCTAAACAAAACAAGATACATTATGGAAAACACCACACCAATTACAACCGTGGTCGTGTAGGCCGAATGTAAACCCTCTAGATGAAACCCTAACCGAATAGGGGAAAAGAAGAAGAAGAAGAAGAAGAAGACGACAAATGAAACCCCTAAAACGAGATCCTAAAACCCAAAATTCCAAAACCCTAATGGCAACCCAAAGAAACCCAAAAAGTGGAAGTCCCTCCTCACTCAAAATAGGCAACACCCTCACAAGAGACCCCTCACTCCCTTTTATAGTAGTAAGGGGTGAGGCACATTACAAAAGGAGAGGTCAAATCCCCTTCTTTCAATGGGGAATATTTGGCCTTGATCTTAAATCGGTGGGCCTTTAACTCTCTCTCCTCTCACATTCACACTCAATGCCCACTACTCCCTACACCCATTCTTCATGTACTTTCCTCTAGTCTACAAAGTGCATATCACATTTATACCCCACACTTTACTTGTCCTTCTTACATTTGTATATTTATTCATATGTTACAATTTTCCTAAGTATATGTGCAATGTTGCACATCTCGCTTTATTCGTTCCGCTCGGGTTTTCTCACCATGGCCAAAAACCTCACGACAACGGATCGAGAAGCGTTGAAGTTGCAACATCGAAAGAGTTGAGATGGGCATGTTGAGCAGACAAGCTGACCAAGAAGGTCGAGAGGTGCGGAACCGGATGGGCGGAGGAGCGCGAGCAAGGTGGGAAGATGCCAGGAGGAGTCGGAGGAAAGGACCGGCCGACACTGACACCATGATCTGACCTCAAGTTGAGCTTGAGGGGGCGTGTTGAGCGGACAAGCTCAACCAAATCCGGATCGGATGAATAAGCCAGAGCCGGATCAATATCCGGAAAGGAGAACCGGGTAGGTATGCGGAATGGAGAACTGGATCGGATTGTAACCGGTAGGC
This sequence comes from Azolla caroliniana, assembly GCF_043228905.1. NCBI lineage: Eukaryota > Viridiplantae > Streptophyta > Polypodiopsida > Salviniales > Salviniaceae > Azolla > Azolla caroliniana. Next base: position 9,775,663 of record NW_028230448.1, read on the forward strand.
CGTTAGAGGCCTACAGTCCTAGCCTAGTATGTAGGTATATTTCTTGAAGTTAGTGTCAGTCGCTCATATGAGCATTGAAGTACATGTCAGTACTTCTGTCACTCCTTTTAAGTACTTGTATAAAAAAGTGTTTTGTAGGACATTGTATGCACAAAGGATTATTATTTTGAATAGATTTTTATTGTTCTACTCTCTTTGTCTCTCCCGCATACACTCTTTATGTGACTAAGCTTTCCATTAAACCTGTGTATATTCTCTGTTGCTATCCGGTGAAGCAGGTTTCATTTACAAGCTTCCACACACTACTTTTTACAAGAAGAAACAGTAGATTGACAGAGATGGAAGCTTCAATGGAAGTTCTTTGTTACTATGCATCTCTCTCTCTCTCTCTCTCTCTCTCTCTCTCTCTCTAAGACTCAAGATACAAGAGATATCTTTATTATAACTTTAGGTTAGGGCTTATATACTCAAGCCCTAACTACTGGACATGTTCACACTCGTAAGGATACAAGATTGGAGGAGTCAGCCTTTTATGCTAACAAACTCCCTCGTAAAAGGACCACTCTTTTTACATACAATGGTGAGAGGTTATCTCCCCCGTAAACCTTGATTACAATTTAATCTAGAGTTATAATAACAAGTCAATCGGCATCTAGCCAAGTCAACAAGGATACAATCAATATTCTGCCTAACCTCCTTCTTTGTATTCGGCTTTCTTCGGCCCGATCATATGTCGTAGTCCCATCTTTGTCCTTAGTGCTCTAAAGCGTTAATCTAGGAGTGGTTTCGTTTGGCAATCAACGATGTTCACCTCCGTGCCAATCTTTTTGACTTCGAGCTTCTTCTCCATTACTAGCTCCTAGATGTGATGATACCCCAACTCAATATGCTTTGCCTTTGCATGATAGACAAGATTATTGATGAGGTGTATCGCACTCTGAGAGTCACAGTAGATGGTCATCATTGGTCAGTCGATTTGGTTTGTTGCCGAGAAGTCGGCAGTCAATCGATGTAGCCAGATCATTTCCTTCGTTGCCTCTGATGCTGCTATGTACTCTGCTTCTGTGGTAGACAGAGTCGTGCACTCCTGGAGCTTTGACCTCCACTATATGGCACCACCATAGGTGAAAATGTAGCCTGATGTCGACTTCCGATTATGTGAATTCCTAGTTTAGCCTTGGACTTCGGTCGGGTTTTCTCGATCTGAAAGTCTGATGTACATCTTCGGTCCCTCTTAGGTACCTAAAGATGTGCTTGACGGCCTCCTAATGCTTCCATTCTGGGTTTGACATGTACTGGCTGACGACCCCTACGATATATGCAAGGTCGGGTGGGGTCGCCACCATCTCGTACATGATGTTTCCTACGGTCGATGCATAGGGTATCTTTCCATTGAGCTCTTGTTCTTGATCCATTGAAGGAAAGTCTCTGTCTGATAGTCGGATCAACGTCGAAAGTGGTGTTGGTGTTGGCTTCACGTTCTCCATATTGAATCGCCTCAGCACCTTTCGAATGTAGTCGGATTTGGAGAGTCAGAGAGTTCTTGTCGTCTGATTTCGCTTGATCCTCATGCCCAATATGTTTCGGGCTTGTCTGAGCTCCTTGATCGTGAACTTTTCGTGAAGGCTCCGCTTTAGCTTTGCGATTTTGGTTTGATTGCTCCCTACAATCAACGTATAGGATCAGATAGATCCAGGACTCGTCGACCAGTTACCGAGTATAGAAACATGGGTCAAAGTCAGACCGGTTATAGCCAAGTATTGGATGTAGGAGTCAAACTTTTGGTACCACATCCTCGATGCTTGTTTTAAGCCATAAAGCCTTTTTTTCAATTGACATACGCGGTGACTTTCCTCCCCTGTCACCGTGAAGCCTGTCGGTTGAGACATGTAAATGTCTTCTTCCAAATCTCCGTCTTTACGTCCATTTGCTCGAGCTCTAGGTCTTCTGTTGCCAAGACCCCTAGTAGGAGCCGAAGGGTGGTCATCTTGACTATGGGTGAGAATATATTGTCGTAGTCGACCCCATGCTCCTATTTCAACCCCTTTGCGACGAGGTGGGCTTTGTATTTGGGTTTCTCAGAGTTAGATACATATTTGTACTTGAAGATCCATTTGCAGGGTAGCAGCTTTCTTCTTATTGGTAGTTCGACCAACACCCATGTTTTATTATGTTGAATCGAGTCCATCTCCGACTGCATAGCTTGTAGCCATGTATTGGATTTCGGTGCGGCTATAGCTTCTTCGTATGTGCTTGGTTTGCATGCATCGGTGTAGTTGACGTAGTTGAGGTCCGGTTGATAGAACTTTGTTGGCCTTCGAACTCATCTGGATCTCCTAGGTGCCGAAGTGATTGGTTTGTATCCTTCGATCGGCTCTATTGGTCGATCTGTATTTGTTGAACTATTGATGTCAGGAGTCCTGTTGGATGAGTCACCCCCTGTGGAGGGATTTCGGTGATGTCACGTCATCCTCCCCTTCATTGGGATCGATTGACATGGCAGCTTTTGCCTTGGACATATTGTCTTTGTTAGTTCTTGTGAATCGAGTAGTCGACCCATTTTTTACTAGTGAACCTCTTGTCGATTCGAGGTCGGCAAGGGTGGTGTTGGCTCGGTCAATTTCAATTGTTTGTCGAATCGTTGATTCGGCCCGGTGGGTCGGTCTTCCTACAACGTCTCTGTCAATTTCAAAAGAGACCTTTTTGCCCACTATTTTCTGTTGGTTCCACTCAGAGAGAATAGAGTCTTCATTGAAGACTACATCACTCCTCCGAATCAATTTCTGGTTCTCTAGGTCCCATAGCCTATAGCCGAATTCCCCATCAGTTCCATAACTAAGAAATATGTGTATTGTTGCATGGGGTGCCAACTTGGTCCTTTTCTCCCTGGGATAAATGCATAGGCTTCACATCCGAATATATGAAGTCTGTCATAGGTCAATTGTTTGCCTGACCATAGTGCATGTGGCACTTCCAGCCTGATTTCTTTTGATGGCGATAGATTTATTAGGTAAATTGCCATCTACAATGCTTCGGCTCAAAACTCCACCTTCAGTTCAATTTGTTGGAGCATTGTCATCACCCTCTCTTGGATTGTTCGGTTGATCCGTTCTGCCACTCCATTGTGCATGGGTGTGTATGGAACGGTCTTCTGATGTCAAATCCTTTTGTCGGATAGGTACTGTTTGAAGGCTTTAGAGGTGTAGTCACCACCATTGTTGGATCGTGTTGTCTTCACTTTGTATCCCGAATGGTTCTCAACTTCAGCTATTCACCGAGTGAAAACCTCGAGCGCTTTGTCTTTCGACCTAATTGAGTAGGCCCAGACCTTCTGTGTACAATCATCTACAAATGTGATGAAGTACGGGGAGCCACCTAATGATCTCTCAAGAATAGACCCACATATATCTGTGTGAACGAGCTCTAGGGGTTGTCGTATCATCTCATAGTGGAGAGAGTGCTGACAACGTGTCTGTTTCCCATATTGACAATGCTCACAAAAGTTTGTCTTTGCTTGGAGTTTCGGAATGTAGCCAACCACCATCAGCCGATCGAGTCCGGCTTGAGACATGTGGCCGAGTTGGCCATGCCATAGATTTGGGTCGGTCTTTTCATCTATGTTCACGGCCCCTTCTAGATTGATCGTCATCATTGGACACAAGTTATTGTACTTGTGTCCATGTCCAATCTTTAGATTTCCTCGGCTGATCATCCATGTCAACTCGCTCAGAGTCGTTCTATACTCGTATTCGGCTAGCATGCCGATGGAGATCAGACTCCTTTTCAATGTGGGTACATGCCAAACTTGGTGCAAGACTATTGTTTTGCCATTGGACAATTGAATTGGTACTTCGCCAATTCCTGCAATTCTACACTCTTGCCTATTGAATCACAATGTGGACTCTCCATTGCAAGGTTGATCAAAACAATGCTTGAACATCTAGAGTCTCTACTTCAATGTCATATGTAATGTCTCCCTTTTAGGTCCATTGATCATATTCGACCTTCGAGGTTCATAATAAAATCTCTTTCTCAAATGAGAACCCTACTTTTTTTATAGGGGAGAAGAACACTAGGAGAAAGAAGAATACAATATAAGGCTAGTTATGAATAGGTAGAAAGAGAAGTAAGAAATAAAACTTGTGAATCCCACGTGTTTAGTGTATTTAATCAATATTTAGATTGTAAGAAAGAGAATTTTGATGATAAACTCATGAATCCCACGAATATATTAGATTGATCAATCCTTGTAAAATAATCAACCAAATCATACATCTTTCTCTCCTCCTTATATAAGGATGGAAGAGGCTAAGGATAGCGTCATGCTTTTTCTAAAGTGTTCATGCACACTAAATGTGCATGAGTTGCTTTTTACACTATGCTTTTATTTCCTAAATATAGTGCTCATGCTCGTTAGATGTGCACAAGTAATTTTTTATTGGTGTACATTTTTCTTATAAATAAAGTATTCACACATTCTAAAAATGTATGACTTACCTTTTAATAAAGGTAGGCGTAAATAAAGGTCTTATATACATTAAATCTATATTTAAAACACATAGGATAAGTTAGTACAATGGTAAGGTTGGGGTTTGTTTATGTGGAGGTATAAGGTTCGAACCTTGTACTATGCATGTAATAATCTTTTCTTCTATTTATAAATTTGTCTCTTCATCCGGTGAGAGACTCTCACTGACCTTCTTTATCCGGCTCTTGCCAGTTCTGCTTGATCCGGTTCTTACCGGGTCTCCTTACTGGGTCCTCCTTGTCGGTTCCTCCTTCATCCAGTTCTCATCGGTTCTCCTTACCGGTGTCGCGAAAATACGACGAGGATACGTGAACTTGAGGCGGGACACCGGGGCCTCCGACTAGAGGATATCACATTCGTGCGTTTATATTTTTTAACAATTAATGGAAAGAAGAAATTTAATAATTTTTTCATTAGCAAAGGAAAAGAAATTACAATAAGTCCCAAGATTGGGATTCAGAAGTTTAGGTTTTTACTAAGTTTAATAGAAAAGAAAAATTAGGGGTTTTTGAGAGATATGGCTTCCATAGGGAAAATTAGGGTTTTTAGTGTTATGGCTTCCGTAGGGAAAATTAGGGTTTTTGAGTGTTATGGCTTCCGTAGGGAAAATTAGGGTTTTTGAGTGATATGGCTTCCGTAGGGAAAATTAGGGCTTTTTAATGTTATGGCTTCCGTAGGGAAAATAGGGTTTATGAGAGTTATGGCTTCCATAAGATAAGGGAGCTGAGAAGGACAAGAAAAATAATATGGAGAGAGGATGAGTGTAGGAAAAAAATGGAATTTTATATGGAGTTCTCCGTTGATCATAGCCTTCAATGTTACTTTGCATGCCCACTTTTAGTTGTATGGCCTCTACTTTTAGTTGCATGCCTTTTTCTTTTAGTTGCATGCGACCGTCCACATGACCTTTACTTTAGTTTTCTTTACTTTACTTTAATTTGCCGCATGATCCAATCATTCGTCCGTCTTGATTGTTGCCCATCCAATCCGTCCGGTCCGCCGAATCTTGGTTTTCGGCTCCATTTGATTGCCGGTTTCACCGGTTCTGGTTTGCTTACCGACCGGTTTTGGTTTGCTTACCAATCGGTTCCAATTTGGTTTCCGGCTTACCGGCCGGTTCCGGTTTGCTTTCCGACCGGTTCCGGTTTGCTTACCGGCCAATTCTGGTTGCTTAACGATCGATTCCAATTTGGTTTTCGGCTTACCGACCAGTTCCGATTTGCTTTCCGACCGGTTTCAATTTGCTTACCGATCGATTCCAATTTGGTTTTCGGCTTACCAGCCGGTTTCAAATTGATTTCCAACCAGTTCCGGTTTGCTTTCCGACCGGTTCCAATTTCCTTACCGGCCGGTTTCGATTTGCTTACCAACCGGTTCCATTTTATTGTCAGTCGGTTTTTGGGAACTTTGCCACATTCATCTGTCTAGACAAAGTGGCCAAAGTGCTCTTAGCACAAATGAAAAATAAGGGATCTCAATGTGCTTATATAGCCAGAGCCTTAAGTTTCCTATCTATATGGGATAAATCATAGTTCTATTTTCCCTATCTTCTCAAACTTCATGTTCTCATAATTTGATATGTAATTGTCCATTTTGTATCTAGTAAAATGCGTTTTGAAGCTCTTGAGTACATCCTTCTTCCTATAACAAGCTACTAATCTAATCTAAAATAATTATTTCATTATTTTTTTACATAGTGTGTGAAGATTCACACGACATTCGCCCCCACCAAACCTGCACATCCACTTGTATGTGCCAATTTTGGTGAGGCTCCACTTTTGTTTACTATACTTTTCCATCGATGTACCCGAATTGCCATTGCCATCTGATCCACCATATTCTTCGTCGACTCTTTGCATTTCCATGACCAATTGTCATGGCTCTATTTGCTCCTCTAGAGTATAATGCTTCACTCCTTATGCATGTGCCACCTTCATCTCGGCCATCTCCTTGGTCATCTAATTTTCTTTTATCATTCTTTCTTGTTCCATGCATGTCTTTCGAAGGCCTTATCGAAATACTATTCTTGAGTACTCTTAATGATTCATTCTTTACCGACATGCTCTCCTCTAGGTCCTTAAGTGACCACATTGCATGCTTCCCACTTTGTCCACTTTTGTGGTATATTCTCGTCTTGGAGTTGACTATGACTTCTACACTAGTATTATCCTAGTTAGATTTTGTGATCACATCTTTCATTTCCACTTGGCCCACTTGGCCCATATCTTTGCTTTTTGAGGTTTGCTTGGTCTCTTTGTCGCACACATTAGCTTTTGTCTTCATGCTTTGCTTGACCTCTTTGTCACATGCATGGACTTTCGTCATTTTGCTTTGCTTTACGTCCTTGTTGCACACATTGGCTTTAACCCTTGCTTCCTCGCCGCCATCGTCCTTCGCTTGGGTCTTACATCGGTTAATGCCCAAGTCTCTCAAACAAGTGTGCAGGAATTTTGTAGTTTGGCATTGCCTTTGTCGTGCTACCTTTAGCCACTTCCACCTTATGGTTGTTCGCATTGGCATTGATATTTGTTTCCTCACCGCCATCTTTCGTTTCTTGAGTCTTACATCGATTAATGCCCAAGTCTCAAGAACCTTTGTGGGGAGAGTCTCTTCATTATCATTGTTTACCCTCTTCGGCTTGACGTCATTCTTTATGGCTCTCTCTTTGAACTCATGGGCCTCATACCCATTAATCCTCTTGATCGAGCAAGCCTCGATTATTCTTCCCTCTTCTCTGCATGTGTTAGTTTTGGCCTTCACTTCCTCGCCCCCACCTTCCATCTCTTGGGTCTCACGTTGCCTTTTCGACACAACTGCCCAAGTCTCTCAAACAAGTGTGGAGAAAGTCTCGACACGGCCATCCGCCATTGGCTCGTCCTCGGCCACCTCTGACTCGATGTCATTTTTCCTGGCTATCTCCGCAATCACATTGACCTCACACTTTTTATCTCCCTTGATCATGCAAGCTTTGCTCATGCTTACACCTTCATCACTTGATGTTTCAGACACGATGTGTTTTTCGAAACATTTACCTTCGCTTGAAGTGGCATTCGCCACCCTCGATTCATTCGTTTCATTCTTCATCGTTGTTTCTTTGCAAGACGAGAAGGCGTCTTGTTCCACACCTTCTCCCGTGGTGTTGTCGTACCGAACTTGGGCCTTTGTATTGGCGGTATCATTACTCCACCTTTGTTGGGAAGTTTCTTCTTCCTTGATAACCATTTTAATCGGTTTTGGTTCCATTATAAGATTCTCTTTGGCCTCGACTTGCACCTTTAAATTCTCATATGCCTCGTTTATGAAGGCCTCTATGTCAAGTACCATAGAACCTTCCCTCTTCAAGCTCTCTTCTTTAGGTGGTAGTTTGTAGTTGATTCTTGTCCTCCTTTCACCATCCGTCGTGGATTGTGTTGTTGCTGATAAGAATCTTGTCTTCCTCTTATCGTGTAATCGACCTTCTCTTTCCACTTTCATCCAATCCTCGGTGAGGCCATTTGCACCATCATCATCCTCAAGTCGAATTCCAATGGCCTTCCTTTCCTTCCGATCGATTAACTTCACAAACATTAGGACTTTTTCCACCCCTACCAATCTTTGATCCTGCTCCGGGAGTTGTGTGAAGCGACACTCGAACTCAACAAAAGCATGTATGACACTTTGGTGTGTCTTTAATGATGATACCCATTCGTCGAACTCGTATAAGCTGCATCTCTTCGGCTCTTTGTATCTATATGCCTCCATGAGATATCCTCCAACCGCCTCGTTTCACGTCGGGTTCAACAAAGATGTCGTGAAAATACGACGAGGATACGTGAACTTGAGGCAGGACCCCGGGGCCTCCAACTAGAGGATATCACATTCGTGCATTTATATTTTTTAACAATTAATGGAAAGAAGAAATTTAATAATTTTTCATTAGCAAAGGAAAAGAAATTACAATATGTCCCAAGATTGGGATTCAGAAGTTTAGGTTTACTAAGTTTAATAGAAAAGAAAAATTAGGGGTTTTTGAGAGATATGGCTTTCGTAGGGAAAATTAGGGTTTTTTAGTGTTATGGCTTCCGTAGGGAAAATTAGGGTTTTTGAGTGTTATGGCTTCCGTAGGGAAAATTAGGGTTTTTGAGTGATATGGCTTCCGTAGGGAAAATTAGGGCTTTTTAGTGTTATGGCTTCCGTAGGGAAAATAGGGTTTATGAGAGTTATGGCTTCCATAAGATAAGGGAGCTGAGAAGGACAAGAAAAATAATATGGAGAGAGGATGAGTGTAGGAAAAAAATGGAATTTTATATGGAGTTCTCCGTTGATCATAACCTTCAATGTTACTTTGCATGCCCACTTTTAGTTGCATGGCCTCTACTTTTAGTTGCATGCCTTTTTCTTTTAGTTGCATGCGACCGTCCACATGACCTTTACTTTAGTTTTCTTTACTTTACTTTAATTTGCCGCATGATCCAATCATCCGTCCGTCTTGATTGTTGCCCATCCAATCCGTCTGGTCCGCCAAATCCCGGTTTCCGGCTCCATCCAATTGTCGGTTCCGTTTTAATTACCGGCCAGTTCCAGTTAGCTTTCTGGTAGGTTCCAGTTTGTTTACCAATCAATTCCAATTTGGTTTCCGGCTTACCAGCCAGTTTCAGTTTGCTTACCGGCCAGTTTTGGTTGCTTAACGATCGGTTCCAATTTGGTTTTCGGCTTACAGGCTAGTTCCGGTTTGCTTACCAATCGATTCCAATTTGGTTTCCGGCTTACCAACCGGTTTCAAATTGATTTCCAGCCAGTTCCGGTTTGCTTTCTGGCCGGTTCCGGTTTGCTTACCAACCGGTTCCATTTTATTGTCAATCGGTTTTTGGGAACTTGGCCACATTCATCTGTCTAGACAAAATGGCCAAAGTGCTCTTAGCACAAATGAAAAATAAGGGATCTCAATATGCTTATATAGCCAGAGCCTTAAATTTCCTATCTATGTCATAAGGCACGATGGGCTGATCTCATCCAGGACTTTGATTTTTCCATACGATATCGTAAAGGTTCCATGAACACTGTCACTGATGCATTGAGTCGCATCCGTGAAGTTAGCATGCTTAGCTTCACTGAAATAACATTAGATCTTTTATGATCACCTTTGAGGAAAGTATCCTTATGACAGTTATTTTGCAAAATATTGGGCAAGAGTTGACCCACCACAATGAGGAGTCTCGACATAGTCGATCATCTATCAAATGAGGGTAGCTAGGCCTCATATCTATAGCTAGACCTAAGGCCCCCATGCAAGTTCATGCTTGGCCTAATGGGTTGTCCCTATCCCAAGGATTAAAAGTAATCATTTCCTTCTTTACACTTTCGTTTAACCCTCACACTTTATCCACGTGTATAGAATACTACGATAATACTTACCATGGGATATGGTCATGGCTGTAACACAATTTTTACATGGGGGACTGTTTTCTGAGGGTCTTTGGATGAGCATGTATCTTTGTACGAGGTGGAGCAATGCACGAAAGCATTAATGTATTGGAGAATACAACTGAAGCAGTTCTTCCTAACATTCTTGGTGGTAAAGTTTTTAGAAATTCTTTTGTTTGGAATATTGTTTTAGTTAATGCTTATGGGTGTGGTGGAAGTGTCGTTGTAGCAAGAAATATGAAGGCATCGAGTACAATGTGGTGGATATAAGATGTTGTGGGACAACTTGGTGCACACAATTAAGGGAGAGTATAATAGTATTAAAGGAACATCGGAAAAGGTGCATAAGAAAATGCGAAAAAAAAATCTGTAAAATATGGTGGCCAATACCTCTCTGGTTGGATGAGTCACATGAAGATCGTTGGATTTATGTTCCACCACATTGGCTATTCTCACCCCCTAGTCCTTTCTTATTTCAAACATAATTGTGAGGTATATAGTTTCTTCTTTTCTCTTTATCTTACAGGTTGACATGAAGCACATAAAAGAGGCAGATGGGATTGGGGTAGTTCTATGGACTGACAAGGGCGAGATGGTGGATGTAGAAAATGAAGCTTTTTTGGATTTTGGATAAGGATTAGTGATGATGGTGTTGAGGGTTGTAACATAATTTAATAAGACGAGGAGAGTAGTGTCCTTTTGGTTTTTTAGGTACACAATTTTAGTGGTAACTCAACAAGAGTGAGATGGTTGATGTGGATTATTGAAGCACAATTCATGTTTTTGATAAGGATGAGTGATGGTGGTGTGGGGGCTGAAGCATAGTTTCTTCAGAAAACTAAGTTGTTTGTATGTACATGATTGTGGCGGTAATCAACGAGAAGTTTGATGTGGACTTGAGGAAGCAAAATGCATGTTTTTGATAAGGATGAGTGTTGGTGGTGTGGGGGTTGAAGCATAATCTATACAGAAGACTAGACTCATTTACTTGTTTGTATGTATAGGTTTTGGCAGTAATCCGCGAGAAGTTGATGTGGACTTGATGAAGCAAAATGTATGTTTTTGGATAAGGATGAGTGATGAGGGTGTGGGGGGTGAAGCATAATCTCATGAGAGGATGAGGAAAAAAGACTCATGTATTGTTGTATGTGCAGGATTTTGGTGGTATTTGGCGAGATGGATGATGTGGACTTAATGACGTAGAATTTATGTTTTGGATAATGATGAGTGATGATGGTGTGGAGGTCGAAGCACATTCTCATGAGGAGATGAGGAATATAGACACATTTTATTGTTTATGTGCGGGGGAATAGATTGTAATTTCTAGACTGTTTTCTCTATGTTGGAGTACATAGATTTGTTTCCTCAACCGTTGTCTACACAAGACGGGGTTGGGAAAAAATACTTTGTATGATGTAACCGTTATGACCTTTCTTTATAACTAGTGGAAGGATAATTTGTTTTAGAAAAAAAAAGGTATCGAGAATGATGATATAATTGGTGTATGTGAAATGCCTTAGTTTTTTTATGCTCAATATGGGGTTCAAAGATACATTCAACACTTGAAAGGCATATTGGTAATGGCAAATTTCCTTATTTGAAACTTTTGGGCGGTTATCAGATGCAGAATTAGGGATATGTAGACTGCTAAGACATCGTGTCTATTGTTTGTATTAGTGTTTATCCCATGGGTCCATAACGATACACATCTAGAGATGAGGGATGCCATGGAAACTCTAATCGAGTTTGTGGTGAGGCAATAGGATATATCATATTCCATCTACTGGGATTTGACTTTCTTAATTAATACCTTACTATTTAATGGAGAGATAGATATATTTTTACCATCCACAGGGGATCGACCCAATCGAGGCCTAGTCTAGTCCATGAATAATGCAAAACTCATATACGAGGATGTATTCCATGAATTTCAGCAGAGCGCCGGTTGGATGATATCCTTGTATCACAAACCTAGCGTATTAAAAGTAGTAGTGATGAATCAAGAGATGAACCGCTCCATCGCACCTACCTCTGCGTCAGCGCCCATGACCAAGGTTGTTGTCGCTCTTGCGGCTGCCTCTGCATGTGTACACACAGGTCTGCCACATGCCTCACCTCTTCAAGCTACCTCTCATGATGCTTCCTTACCTTCCTCTTCTCAAGCTCCATTTCCTCACGCTCCCTTACTTTCCTCTCCCCAAAAATCCTTACCTTCATCTGTTGTGGCTACTAGAACAACCACCACATGTATGGTTGATCTGACAACATGCGGACAGGGGAATAAGACAATGGTGTTGCCTGCATATTCGCCTGTTACTCTAGCCACTAAGGTTGTTGCGTCAAGGTCGTTGGAGGGATCATCTGTTGAAGGAAAGTTTAGGATTGAAAGAGACAACAAGCAATCAGAAGTGGCAAGAACTTTGCTTAATGGGGTTGTAGGTGTTGGTTCGATGAACATTGATGCAGGTTCAAGACAAGAACAATCACCACAAGGTCGTGATCAACTTTATCGAGACTCCAATATAACTAACCCAGATGTAACTCCTATTTCAGACAATGTGGTTGAACTCCTGTTATCAGAACAAGATAGGATTCATATCTTGCAAGAGATTCAAGTGATGGAAAGGCGGACGATCATTGCACGTGTTGGGGATTCATTTGTCGCGTGCTTATCTATGTTTATTGTTGCAAGCTGCTTTAAAACAAGATGTTGACAATATTGTGGATGTGCAGATGTTAGGAAGGAACTACTATCAACTTGAGTTCGAATCAAATCGAATGGTGCCATTTATGTTAGAATGGAAAGTTATTGCAGTCAAGGGATGATGGGTTTCTTTTCACAAATGGATCCACAATTTCTCGGCAAACTATGTATACTGTGAACTTGACTCTCTTTATACATGTATGGTGGTTCTCCCGAACTTGCGTAAAGAATGGATAAATTCTATCGCTTTAATTGTTGCTACGATTGGTACAGTATTAGAGGTATATGATAAGCCACGAAAAGAAGGAGACAAAATGTTAGGTGCGATGTCGGCTAAGATTCTAGTTTCTAAGGCTAAGGTATTGTCGTCTCACATTCTGTTGCCCAATTTGTTGGACTCAATGCAGTCTCCGTATTCTCAGAAAATCATGTACCGAGGTCTGCCCAATCAAAGTTTTCGGTGTTTCGGGTTTGGCCATTTGACCAAACATTGTCCTAAGTTTCATAATGCCTCTCATATAGTGGAGTCATCTACGACCATTATTCCATACAAGGCCTCATCTAACGGATGGAGTATAATAGGGAATAAGAAAACATCTTGACCAAGTAAAACTCAACAAGTACATCCTAATAACCTTCAGGAATTTCCTCCCATTCAAAATAAATATACAACACTTTAGGTAGATGACGAGGATCCTCAAGTGCCACTTGCTACAGGTTCATTGATCTTGTTGAAGACTGATACATGTCCCCCAATGACAACAATGCCTTCTAAGTCATCTTCTCGGTTGATAGAGGGTCAACCACCTATCAAAAGTATACAGGGATCTCAGTTGAGTTTTCCTATTAAAACAATCTCGCCAGATAAATTGAAACAGAAGGAAGATAACATAGAGATTGAAGTAGCTCAACAAGGAAAGCTAGAGCTACAAGGGCAGGAGAAGATGGCGGCTATCACTATCCAACGATTGGAGGAAGTTGCACATGTACCTACAACTGATAATAACAAAGGAAAAACTCTTCATGAGAAAAAGGAAACAATGGAAGTAGAATTGTTATTGACAGAGAAAGAGGCCAATGGTTTCAAGTTTGGATCCTTGAAGCATATGGCAATAGGCCAGGTGTTGGATAAGGCTATCAAAGAGCATAGGGTTCATAAGTATGCAGGGAAGGTGTTGCTAACAAAGCGAAAAATCCGCGCTCAAGAGGGTGCTAAGAAGAGTCGTTAGGATGTTCTCCTTGAGAAACAGACATCTTTAAATCATATGTAGTATGGACAAGTTAAAGATCCTTTCTTGGAACGTGCAAGACCTGGGAGGTCAGGCCTTTCCTAGATTTAAAGGAATTATACGAGCAGATCTAGATACACCTAATGTTGGTGCTATTGATATTCTCTTTTTGCAAGAGCATCAGTTGTCTGTTGATAGGCTACGAAGTTATGGTTCCATCCTACTAGGGAGATGGATACATTTCTAGGTCCCAACGATAGGTCCAAATAGTAGACAAGTTGGTTGATGTATGGCTATTAAAGAACAATGGGCATCCATCATAGTCTCGACAGGTACTATTTTGTATAAAAGGGCGCAATTTCTTATTCTTCAAATAGGACCTCAAAAGATTGGTATTATAAATCTATATGCTTCTAACTCTGCCTCAAAAAGAGCTTCCTTTTGGATTTCTCTTTCTGAATACGCCGGATTATCATATTCTTAGCTTGTGGGTGGTGACTTTAACATGATTGAAGAAGCATATGATAGAGGGGGAGGCTCAATCAGTACAATTACAGGCCGAGAAGCTAGAGCTTGGGATTCCTTCTGTTTCTCTTTTGGTTTATTGGACCTATGGAAGCCATTCCTCGAATGCAAGGCTCTCTTCATTTCTCCCGATCAAATGGTAGTGTGATTGCAACTAAATTGGCACGATTGGATAGGTTCTATGCTAGTAGCTTCTTTTGGGAAGCTTCTAGATCTATGGGGATTATTGTTGGGACGATAACTTCTGATCATTATCCATTGAAGTTAAACATTGTATTCACCAGAAGATCCTATCTTAAGGAATTCCGCATCCCCATATCATTGCTTGGCGATGAAACTCATAGAGTTTCTATAGCTCAAATATGGTCTAAATATAGCTTCTCTAATGCCTTTCTGCTCAGATATGTCACTTATGCCATCCTTGACATCAAGAGTTTCTTCATAAATATAGTTGCCTCTTCAGTTGATCCATGCAGTGCACTGATTACTAATTTGCGTCGAGCATTGGCTGCAACACAAAGGTTATTGGAAAAATACCCAAACTCACATATGCTACTCTCGGATTTACAAGTAAAAAGAAATTTAAAAGAAAAGCAACATGCGAGAGGCTTGTATTTCTACCAGTGTAATACAACTTCTTGGTCACAGAAGCAGGATAGGGTTAGTAGAGAGTTCTTTAGTAAATTTAAACAGAAGTATAAAACATTGTCTATTAAAACCCTAAAACGACTTGATGGTTCTTTTACAATGGATGATTCTGAGATGTGGGACATAGCTACAACATATTACCATCAATTGTTATATATGCTAAATCCTTCTCGAAGGAAGATCTTAATAAGATACAACTTGTACTAGAAACAATAAAACAGAAGGTTACTCATGTAATGGCTTCCCAGTTGCTTCAACCATTTACAGACACTGAAGTCTGGACAATGGCTAAATCCTTGGGTAAATATGTGTGTCCTGGAAAGGATGTCATAGGAGTAGTATTCTATTTGCATTACTGGGACTTGTTGGGGCCTATTCTTACTAGAGCAATTAATTTAATTTTCTCAACAATGAATATGCTCGATGAATGGACGGAAAGAATCATATACATGATTCCGAAATCAGATGCTCAATGTAATGAAATCTCAAAATGGTGTCCAATAACTTTGCTTAACGACATCTATAAAATAGTAGCAAAGACTATAGCCAATAGAATGTGATCGCTGTTTCTGTCGATTATACATGATACACAATTAGGATTCCTTCAAGACAGAAGCATCTTTGACAATATCTTCCTTTGTTGGGAGATGATTGCATTGGCTCAACATCACAAACAGTCCCTTGCTATACTATTATTAGATTTTGAGAAAGCATATGATAAAGTAGATTGGGACTTTCTGGAGGCAGTTCTATTAAGATTAGGGTTTCCAAGTGCATGGATAAAAGGTGTGTCTGCATTATATAGACATACTTCTAGCTCGATTCTATTTTCTGGAGGCAATGGTACATTATTTCCAATTTCCAAATATGTCTGACAAGGTTGTCCGTTAGCACTGTTTCTTTTCATTCTATTTGGGGAAGCTCTACCATCTTTTCTTAGATCCTCGACAACGACCATCCAAGCAATAACCTTACCTATTGCAAACTTGACAGTTCTTGATGCTGAGTTTGCGGATGACATTACTCTTTATATTCGTGGAGATGTTATTAATCTTGATCGGGTACAGAATGCTTTACATATATTTTCAGATGCTACTGGAGCCTCTCTCAAATGGAATAAATCTGTAGGCCTTTGGGCCATTGATGAACCGCGTCTAGAGTGGTATCCAGGCCTTGCATTCCGTTGGCTTAATCATGGTAGCCCATTCATTACTTAGGTTGTCTTGTTGGTATAGATTTACCATATGAAGTGATAGTATCACCATTGCTATTATCAATCAAGCGTAAGTTGGTATATTGGGACTCGCAACAGTTATCCTTTGCAGGTCGGGTGGTCATTGCAAATTCAGTGTTGTTGGCCTCAATGTAGTTTATCGCATCTGCTTGGTTGTTCTCTAGGTCGGCAATCATGAAAGTTCAAAGCCTCATACGTAACTTCCTCTGGGGTGGAAAAAATTGGTCTCGTGCGGTGGCCAAGGTGGCATGGGATGTTTTGATTAGGCCAAAAAGCCAAGGAGGGTTGGCTTTAATAGATCCCTTGATACAATCTCGAGCTCTCTTGACAAAGTTTGTAGTAAGAGGACTGTTGCTAGGGACAGGGACATGGAAGGGTATGCTGCTTAATCAACTAATGCAATTATCTCCCAAGACGGGAGGAAACTGGTTGCCTTCTTTGAAATGGATGTTCTTGACAGATGTACAAACATAGAGACAAAATCTGAGATCCAATAGATTTCTCGTGGGAATTGTCAGAGCATGGATGTAATCAAGTTTTTTTTACACAAGCAAATGCCTAACATGTGGGATGGTTGGATGAATCAGCCGCTTTTGGCTAATTCTCTCGTCCGGGATTCTATTGGAAATGTATTGGGCCTTAGACCTCGTCTTGCATGGGGAAAACTTGACAATGGGCCAACAACATCAATAGGATCCTGGATTCATTTTCAACTGATGGCAGAAGTGGATTGGCTTAAGCAATTACACTCGATATATGGGGTGAAGACAATGACAATGGATATTTCAGCGGCCTTCTCACATGCCTCAACGTGACTTCAGCCAATGCAGGAGCATATGTGGTTTGGTTGCCTTACGAATGGCATGATGCTCTTTGTTAAAGGAATTTCTACAGACAAGTGTATTTTTTATTTCCATATTCAACAGGATAATAAATTGCAGCCTTATAAACCCTCAAATAATTTACTAAAAAACCTAATAGTTGTTCCAGTTAGGATGATTGCCAAAACTGATAAGAAATGACTCTTGGATCCACAACCGTCAATAGCCCATTTGTGGGATATGCTTTGGTTATATGCACGACAACTAGTTAATAGGCTGAAGTAGGACCCAGGGGGATGGTTCTAGACTAGTCCCATGATGGATCCAATGCAGAAAGTTTCGTTCTTTCAGCATACTGTAAAATTTGGTAGAACCTTACTCATGTCTAAGAATATTCCAACTCCTGTGGCTCAAAAGCACTAGAGTAAGTGGGGTGTTTCAAGCAATCATTTGAAGGCTTATTGGAAATGGATTTGGTCCTTTAGGGGACCAACAAAATACATTATCTTCAGATGGCTTTTACTACAGGCAACACTACTAGTAGATCAATAGTCATTGAAAGGAAATGTGGCAACCGTTCTTACACAATGTAGTTATTGCAATGACTTGCAGGAAACTACCAAGCATGCTCTCTGGTATTGTTCACTAGCCCAACAGGTATGGAATAAAGTTCTTTCTTTATTCTTGACAATTAATGCAGGTTGCCTCTCATCCTAGGGATCAACGGTATGGGGGGTTCTCCATTCCAGTCTCTTATTGTATGAGGCAAATGATGCTCTAGAGGCTAAGACAATCATCAACATGCATCTAATATCTGTCTCCCCTTTTTAGCAACCTCTAAAGCAAATGCGTGCAACCCATGTATGGAAAACAATATCTACAGTTACATTATGGACCTTATGGAAGTATCGATGTAAAAGACGATATGATTCCATAATTCCCCTTCTCTCAGATATATTGCCGGAATTATGGGAAAGCTTATTGGATGTATTACATGGGCAATATGACAATATGTCGGGATCTTCGGAGGTTGTTCTTAAGAAAAGGAAAAAATTAATGCATGTTGAGCGGCAAGCTCAACCGGATCCGGATCGGCATCCGAAAGCATGAGCCGAATCGGTGAGCCGATTAGCCGGATCAAGCAGTAACCGGAAGCCTAGTAGCAACCTAGACTACTAGGTAGTTAATGTCTCGTAGTTAGTGTCAGACGCTTGTGTGAGCATTGAAGTACACCGCACTTCTGTCAGTTCTCTTAGGACTTGTATAAATAGTGTTGTTGAGCACGTTGTATGTACAGAGAATTTTATAGAGTTGTTGATAATAGATTTGAGTTGTTATGCTCTTTCTCTGTCTCTCCTGCTTACCTTCTGTGTGTTAATATCTCTCTCTCTCTCTCTCTCTCTCTCTCTCTCTCTCTCTCTCTCTCTGTTGCTATCCGGTTTTCTACATGGAAGGAGAAGGCCAAGACCCGAACATGGTCCGATGTGGTGAAAGGCTTGGAACCGGAAGAAGAATTGGGAGTGACCAATTCGGACAAGAGCTGGAACGAATCAGAGATAGCCGATTCGGTTCAACAGACGGATTCGGAAGAACCGGATCAATTCAAGGCCAAGAGGACGAGAAGACAACGAAAGTCGACGCCAACACGAAGGAATCGACGAATCGGCAAGCGCCGAAGTCACAACAACGAGGGAGCTGAATTGGGCCTGTTAAGCAGACAAGCCGACCGAGGAGATCGAGGTGCGCAAAATCAGAAGGGTCACGGCAAACGTGACCAGACCGGACGAGGAGTGCGAGCGTGGCGGAGTGACGCTAGAAGGAGCCAGGTGGAAGGACCGGCTGCCATGGAGACTGACACTACGATCCGAGCTCAAGTTGAGCTTGAGGGGGAGTGTTGAGCGGCAAGCTCAACCGGATCCGGATTAGCTGAATAAGCCTGAGCCGGATCGGTGAGCCGGTGAGCAAGCGAGCCGGTGAGCTAGGGAGCTAGTTAGCCGGATCAAGCAGTAACCGGAAGCCCAGTAGTAGCCTAGACTACTAGGTAGTTAATGTCTCGTAGTTAGTGTCAAACGCTCGTGTGAGCATTGAAGTACATCACACTTTTGTCAGTTCTCTTAGGACTTGTATAAATAGTGTTGTTGAGCACGTTGTATGTACAGAGAATTTTATAGAGTTGTTGATAATAGATTTGAGTTGTTCTGCTCTTTCTCTGTCTCTCCTGCGTACCTTATGTGTGTTAATCTCTCTCTCTCTCTCTCTCTCTCTCTCTCTCTCTGTTGCTATCCGGCTAAGCCGGTTGTCTAACGCTTTCGCACCTTCGTTTTTACACTGCAATTATGGAGGAAGTTGCCTCTATTCACGGTCTCCTCTGAAGGACCAATATGGAAATATTATCACTCATGGTCCTTGCCCTGATCATCATTTTTGTATATAACACTCACTAATTGTACATTTTATAGCCTTCCGGCGTTTTTTCCTAATACTAATGGAGGAAATCTTTTTGGAAAAAGAAGTAGTAGTGATAAAATAACATGTTTTCGCCTCTAGTCTCAATGTTGTGGCTAACTAGGCTACCGCCTCTTTCCCAATCAAACTATCAAACTTCACCACCAACACACACACACACACACACACACACACACACACACACACACATAGAGTGTGCGCACACAGAAGAAAAAAAGGAAGGAAGGGGAAATAGGGCAGACAGAAAGAGAGAGAATAACATCTCTCTCTCTCTCTCTCTCTCTGGTTTTTACGGAGCACACATTCGCAGATTTCCGCCATAGCCTGGCAGCACCTCCACATCCCCCACAACTTTTCTCCAAATTCTTATCCGTTCTCTGCATTTCCTGATTCTTACTTGCTGTCATCTGTTTGTCTGCCCATTGATCCTTCGTTTCGGATATCATCAACAAAAGCAGCAGAAATTTGACGACGTTTCTTCATAATTGCTACGTCGTCAGCAAATAAGAATTTTTGCATCTTTCTTACTCGCGCTCCTTTGCAAGGTAAGGTAAGATTTATGTGCTCTCCTGTCCTTTCGTCTTGTATGCACGATCGTGTTCTTTTACGTCTTCTTTCCGTCTTATTTTTCATCCTTTGATCGATCTTGTCACGGCGTTTCTGAAATGATAATACATCTATCTTTGACGCCTGATCTGTGGACTCTGGTCGTTTTCTATTGCCGCTCAAACTAGCTGCGAAAAAGTTTCTGTTTTAGAAACAAAACTTCGTATTGGATTGATGAAAACAGATGTCTGGTTATGACGCATTTGAAACTTGCAGATCTTTAAGGTGTGATATATATAATTTGACGTAAAACTACTGTATGCACTTGGCGGCTGGAGTATTGGTTTTGTTGTCAGTTTTCCTTTCAGAGGAGAGAGAGGGAGGCCATTCTAACACAGGTGGTTTGGTTTTCATGGATTTAGGTCTTAATGGAAGACATGGGGGAAGATTGGGATAATTGCTGTCCGTTGTGCATGGAAGAGATGGATTCAACAGACCGGCAACTCAAACCTTGTCGGTGTGGTTATGAGGTAAAAATTTGGCAGTTTTTCCTTAAACCTTCTTCCTAGTTACTTCCCATTGCTAACGATCTTTCTGTTCTAGTTTCAACTGCTTTGTATTGTGATGTATTGTATCAAGAACATACGAAGGAATTCATGTTTTACTATTATATTTTCTCTATCCTTTTATATTCTTATGCATTATGTTTTCATTATGTTTTACAAAACACTTCCATTCATTAAAGCCTATAAACTATTTACTACTCTTAGCAAACACAATTCGGAGGATACAAAGTTTAGATGTAATGTTCTTTTCATGTTTCTGTGAATGCAATGGTTATAGTCTTGATTCATACTGAAGTATAGGGACCATGAACCCACTATCCACAAGCATCTAAATTACTTCTCCCTAACAGATTTGTGTGTGGTGCTGGAATCATATAATGGAAATGGCGGAGAAGGACAATACTGAAGGGCGATGTCCTGCATGTAGGAAGGCTTACAATCGAGAAAAAATAGTGGCTACAGCATCCAAGTATGTCTAATACAAATAAGCACCATTTAAGTGAGGTTTCAGAGGAATTAATAAGTCAATCCTGTACTGATCTATTAAACAGATTATGCTGTTCTGTTCATACATTTGAATATATTACATCTCACACATAAGTATCTTTCGCATGAACATCCATCAACTTTTTTTTTTTCCTTTGTGATCATAAATGTGTATAATGCAAGAGTCATAGACATTGTCTTCATCTTCCATGGCTTCTATTTCTCACTTTTGCCTGCATGAGCGACTTGAAATCTTCCCAGTTTAGGACATGCTCTGGAAAGATTTTGAACTTTTAATTTGTTTGGAGTTTTTTTGGCCATTTATACTTCTCCGGGGGAAAAAATACTAGCAATATTTGGCATTCTACATCTTGACCTTGGATGCTTTGAATCAGGCCGGTAGACATTAATGAGCGAAAACAAAAGTCTGGCAAATCCAAATTAAAATCAGCAGAAGGAAGGAAGAATTTAAGTAATGTCCGTGTTATCCAGAGAAAGCTTGTTTATGTTGTTGGGATACCAACACCATTTGCGGATGAGGAGGTTTGAAATGCTTTACATTCTGCTGTTAATGCCGTTACTTTTGATGATTTTTCTATGGTTGATATTCATGTGCATGTCAGACATTGGAGCGTAAAGAGTATTTTGGCCAATATGGAAAAATCCTTAAAATATCCATAGCAAAGCTGAGTGGAAGCAGTTCTCAGCACTCTTCGTCATCTACAAGTTCTAGTATTGGCGTGTGAGTTTTTCTGTTATCAATGTTGTAGAATGTTTCATGATAATTGCAGTAATAGACTATGGTTATATTAACCTCCAAAATATGTAAATATGTAATGTATGTAGATATGTAACATATATGAAAGAGGAAGATGCTCTCCGGTGTATCGAAGCTGTGAATGGCTGTATTTTGGAAGGAAAGGTCCTAAAGTAAGTCTTATTTTGGATGGTTAGGAAAAGGGGATTGGAGGATTATGTTCTTTTTGAATCACTAATCGTACTGATTGTTTCTAGGGCTTGTTTTGGAACCACAAAATACTGCAATAGCTGGCTTAAGCACATGGTTTGCTTCTTTACCTTGTGAAAGTGCTGTATTACCATATTCTCTGGGTTAGACATTTGGTTTGCTGACTGTTTTTTTCTGCAGCCTTGCAGTAATCCAGAATGCTTATATTTACATGATGAAGGTACTCGTGAAGACTCGTTTACAAAAGAGGAGATGCTTGCGAAATATGGAAGGTATTTACATTGTGGTTGAAACATTGGTGGATATTCATTACTTGATGGACATGATTTGATTGAGGGAACATGACATGATTCAGAGGTCTAGATGATGACTGAACAGGAAAATTATTTTATAGTACCTAATATTACATTTATTCATAAACTGATTACATAAGATCATTGATACAATCAATGAAGGGACATGACTCCCAAAACTATCGAAATGGTCTAGGTAATCCCGAAAGTATGCAGTTATGTGTTATTCATAGATTTATTAAGCAAGTGAAAGCAAGTCTTCATGGGGATTTGTTTCTGGGAGGAAGCTTACATCGTAGAGAAGGTAAAATTTTCCATGACCAGATATCACATTTACTCACAATCTGGTGTCATCACCATTGATTGCATCAATGAAGGAATTTGTAATCCAATGTGTTGAGACATTCTAGTTAAGTCTGGAAAATAAATGCAGGACTTAACCGTGAGGATGTTTTGCTTGGAAAAGATTACATCCTACAGAAAAGGAGTGACACTATCAATGAAGGGTTAGACATTTATTAAAGGCTCACTATAGATTGAGCTCACCTGAAGGATCAGGACTGGCTTTTTAAAAATGGTTACATATCTGAGAGAGTACATTTGTACAATAACATTGCATGTATTTTGATACGAGTGGCATTGATTGGATTCCATAAGTAAAGGGATTTTACAGCCAACTATGTGGAATTGGTGTAGCAGATCTGGAATGGTTTAGGCTTATTCTTAGTTTTATTAAGCAAATAAAAGCAAGCCTAGGTTCTCTGTGAGGATTTTTCCTTGAAAATAATACACATGTGAGAGTAGATTTTTATGCTATATAACATTGCATTTACTCACAAACTGGTGTTAGGAGTATTGATACAATCAATAAAATGTAGAAACAGTGTAGGAGACCTAGAAAACTCTCAATTAGACTTTTTTATAGAGTACTAACCAAACAAAAGCAATCCTAAAAATCACTACCGTGGGATTTGTTTTCTTGGAAAAAGTAACGTCTTAGAGAAGGCATTTTTCCTCTACAAGGGACAGAAGGACTTGAATGTGTTTATTTGAAGCAAGTAAATATGCTGTCCTCACCTTGGAAACGAGTTGTTTAACTTAGATGTGTAAGCTTTTAGCAAGAAACCTTACTCATAAGTTTCTTAACCAAGCAAATAAAAACAAACATAGGATTCACTGTGAAGATTTTCTGGAGAACTGTTACATCTTAGAGAAGGTATTTTTCTCACTCCCACAATTGACAAGATGGCTAAGATGAAAGTGTGTGTATATCTATATATCTATGTATCTACTATCTATATATATGCACCAGAAATATGTGAAAATGCACCAAAGAAACAGGGCAACTCGAAATCGTGGTCAACAAGGAATGTCTTCAGAAACCAGAACATGACCAATGGGAACAAAAAATGCAGAATATTATTTTTCCTGTCAAAACAGGTATAGATCCTATGGGGTTGGATATTCTCGGAGATGGTTGAGGGTTTGGGAGCTTGGAAATCTTTATGGAGAATCACATATTTGTCTCATTGTGGGCTTGGTGTATCTCTGGGAACGACTCGTTCTTTCTTACATTGGTTGGTGTGGGGTTTTTCCACTATTCATTGCTTGGTCTCTGTGATGACGTAGATTTGGTGTGTAGGAACTTAATTCAGTCTTCTTTGTTCACAAAGAAAATGATGTGCTGGTTAAAGTGTTCTCCTGGTGGAGACATTTCATTTTCTGTTATATCCGTGGGAGCTTCTCAACTTTGTGTTACATTGGTGGGATTTTCTACTATCCATTGGTTGGTCTCGTTGATGACACGAGATTGGTGATTCAGAACTTAATTCTGTTATCCTTGTTCACAAAGAAAGCGATGCTTTGGCTAAAGTGCACTCTTAGAGGAGATGTTTCATTTTGTTACTCATGATGTATAACTATTGCCTATGGTGCTGGATAGAGACCTCATTTGAGGAGATTTCACATCTATCTAGTCACATGTGAAGGCATCAGCAATGGGTGGCAACAGTCTGATGCATATCTTGAGGGTGTTCTTTTTGCGACGATGCTCACGATCCTTGTCCTTTACATACTTTGGTGATTTGACGGTGACCTCAATAGCTACTAAAGGTTTGTGTATCCAGTCTTTTGTCTACACATTTGCCACCGTCATGATGGGAAGCATTTCCTTGGTGTTAAATCAGTTGCCGAATTCACTGAGACTGGCCTTGAGTTTCTGATTCTGTGCTCATGTTGCTTGTGTCGAAGAAACTCAATGTGATCTTGCTTGGTTGGAATGTGGTTGATTAATGTATTTTGGGAGGCCATTTTCTTTTGGGTGGTTGGGAAGCCAACCCCATGAAGAGAACGTAACAAGTTCTTGTCTATAAGGAGTGTGATGAAGTGTCTAATAACAAGAAAGGTAAAGACACTAAGCCTAACATCGAATAGAATACTTCTATGGGTCATATAATGTGTTTTATATCATTGCCTTAACTTTATTATCCAGCTTCTTGTTGTGATAAAGTTCATGAGAGTCCTATGTTAGGTAATAGGCACCAAGATAATTGAGAGTCTTTTGAGAGTTGTTAATTATCTCAAGAAGACTCACATTGGTCTCTCTAGAATAACGTCAATATAATAAGTTGACTAGGCAAGGTTGTACACTGCCTTGATGTTCAAAACTCTGAATCTACTGACCCTATCACGAACTATAAACAAAGAGCTGTGTAGTTGAGAGAGAATGACAGAAAATAAAGATTAATTAACTCTCTGGTAGATGCGGAGTTTCTCCTGTGAGACATTATGATTACAGATATGAATAGTCTTATGTGATAAAGATCAGAATTATTGGCTTGCAAAGCAAATAATGATAACAAAATGAATAAATTTTCTTTATCTATACGGCGCAAAGGAAGTTTTGGGTTTCCTAGAGATCAATGTTAAAGGTATTCATAAATTAGCAGTTTACAATTAGTGATTATATCTTGATGCGTTTTGCAAGTACAAAATTTGTTCCTCTTTTTGTGTTTCTATGGGGCTGTTGGAATAAATTTACAATCTGGAATGTGTTTTCCTGAAGCTCACAATTCGCAAGGTAAAATTCGTGGAATTTCAGCTGATAAGGTGCTCACTAGAGCAAACGTGTGAATCAAATGTTTAGAGAATGAGTTGTGTCTCGAATATTTGGGCCATATTTGTAAATTTAAGAAAGGATTGGCCTAAAATTAAGAAAAACTATTTGCATATTTCCAAGCTCTTCCTCCAACCATCGTGTTTACTTCTATGATTTCCACTTGAATAAATCCTGGCGATTCGACGCAACAACGTTTATCTTTGATTCCCATTCTTGAGTGAAATCATACCAGCAGTTTGACAAGTTTCCTTCATTAGCAGTTCAGTGCAATAGCCTATTGTGGATCTTATTACCGAGGATGAATTGGCTCCTTGGCATGGGCCCATCTTCTCATGCTTTTTGCTAGACATGTAGCTGCTTTGTGACTTTCGTGCTCTACATTAATCATTACATTCACCAATTATAAAGAATAGGAAAAGATTGATGTTCTGAAAGACCAAATCTATATGAGGCTCAACAAAGCTTATAACTCTTTATGTTTAACTCAGTAAATGTCTTTCTACTTTATATTCCCAAAACAATATGGCTTGGAATGTAATCATGAGTAGTAACCAACAATAGGGTTTGGTTCCTGATCATTGGAACTGAAATCACCCTCTGTAAGTATCTGATATGTAAGGTTTATTTACAAAGCCATATGTTTGTCTTTTTGAAATGAAATGGTCATTCTAAAACCTGGAGCTGCAAAGTGCTTTTTGTAACTTTAAGCCACAGTTTTTGGAATAAATGGATGGGGATTTCCTACATTTCATCTGTAACTGACAAAAACTGCACGAATTGTCAATTTGGTTGAAACATGTACCTTATGAATGGTTCAGTATGACACAATTTACCAAGTGTTGGTGAACATAGCTTTTGTGTTCAATTGAAAGTCGTGTAAATTAAATTACCCATCAAATTAAATTTCGGTTTCTTGAACCATCATCTCTTAAACTGCAGCAAAAATCAATATTTCCATGAGCTTACACATCCACCTTTGTTGCGTTCTGGAGTTGGTTTACCTCCTCCAATGGAAGCCAGTTCGTTACCATCAACATCTGGAACACTGACATCTTCATCTGTAGCCCCTACATCTGTAAGTTTCATGATATGAATTTTAACACAGAAGACAATTGCAGGGCACTATATGATTCACATAATAATTCCGAATTGAATTTTATTTGACTTTAATTATGTTTTCCTGAACATTCTTCAGCATACATCATCTACACCAGGGTATTTACCAAAATCATCAATGGTTGGAAGTGCTGGAAAATCTAGCAGTTTGCCTGCTGCAGCATCATGGTACAATCATACATTTGTCCTATATTATTACTAGAGCTAATGAAGTTTATGAGTATATGACACTGCTAGATGTAAATGCTTCTGTTCATAAAAACTATTTTCCTTGTGTTGTGAATATGACCTTGACAAAGTCCATGAGTTCATATTACTCTCATAGATTATTTTTAGTAGCTTGAAGGGCCAAAATTTGAACTTTGTAGTTAAAGCGTTGGATGATATTCTTAGGTGTGTTCAAGCACCACTTGTGTGTGGAATTTCTATGTCAGATTGATGTGTATTTAGGACAACTATGTGCAGTTTTTGTTGTACAAAGTGGTACATTACTAGTTTGCAAAACATTTGAACATGATCTTGTGTACTTGTGAGTGTCATAAATCTACTTCAAATCAACGTTAAAATGTCTGTTTGTTTTATCTATGACAACATAATGCTCAACTCCTTTAAATGGCAAATAACCCTTGGTTGAGGCTGCTTCAATATGTAAATCCTAGATATATCTGTGTGCATGATAAGACAAATAGAATACAAAATATCTGTAGATAATGGAATGATAGCTTGAAAATTCTGGTGGGATCTGAAGAAATGGCAGATGTGAAATTTTTCCTAAACAGGCACGTGTGCAATTGTTTTCTCAACTGACCAGAGTGATTTTTCTGGTCTCATATGTGAGTTCCGAGTTCCATTAAGGGCTTATGGAAGAAATTTACGCTAAATTAAAAACAATTTTACTCTATTTAGCATGTAGGTAGTGTGATTTGGTCAAATTTGACATAAATGCAGATTTTCCAAAACTGAGTTTTGGAACTTGGTTTGTGACTAGCTGTTCACTGTGTTGCATCTCATCTCAATCACATGTACACACCATTTGTAATACAGAATATTCTGGTCTAATGGAGGGATGTGTATGTGTTTACATGTCTTACAATGTTCTTAATTTGTAGAATTTTCTTCCTATATCAATGTGCTTACCTGTACCCTTCCTAATGGAGGAAATTTACTCTAAATTAAAAACATTTTTACTCTATTTTGCATGTAGGTAGTGTGATTTGGTCAAATTGACATAAATTCAGATTTTCCAAAACTGAGTTTTGGAACTTGGTTTGTGATTACCTGTTCTATATGTTCCCTGTGTGGCATCTCATCTCAATCATATGTATACACAATTTGTAATACAGAATATTCTGGTCTAATGGAGGGATGTGTATGTGTTTACATGCATGCAGTCTTAAAATGTTTTTAATTTGCAGAATATTCTTCCTATATCAATGCAGTCACTGTTGTACTTGTGTAGTATTTTTCTTTGTGACTGATTTTCTTGTTATGGAAAATATGAAATGCAGGGGATCACGTTCCAACATCTCATCATCCCGACTCACTTCTGCAGGAAAGAGTGGTGTTGGTATTGCCACTATGAAGCCGAAAGCAGGTGTAGGAATGCTTACGGCAACAAACTCATCTCTATTGACAGTTCCTGGAAAATATGGAAGTGGACAGCCTATCCAGATACCATATATTAACAACCATGGTGGGGTAAAATCCAATGACACCGATGAAGCTCAAACAGTTGCACCAATGCAGTTAGCAAGCAGTCATTCTGCTGGAAATTTCGAAACCAAAAATTGTCTTCCTGATTTAGACACTTCAAATATTGATATAGAGTTCCCAATGCCTGTATCAAACATGGTAGCTTCTCATAGCAGGAAATTTAGCGGTTTAGATATCAATGATCTAAATGATATTCGAGAAGAATCAAAATTGGATTCTTCCTCCAATTCTGTTTGTGATCAAATTTCTGATTCTCAGGATAATGACATGAGGGCAATTGCTCTCATAGAGAGAGAGACATCTCAGGTAACAACTGTACATGAGAATTGTGCTAGTTCTGCGGGAGCTGTGATTCTCAATAATAATTCATCTACAAACATTGAAGTTATGATAGAGACAAACGTTTCACCATATGGTAGCCCAAACATATCTAGCCAGTTGCATTCTGATGCTGAAACATCAAATCATATCTCAGAAAATGGTTTGAGACTGGAGATGGACAACTGCGAGTTGCATCCTGACACTCATGATACTTGCCTGGAAAGCAGTGTCCACACATTTCAAGCATCTTCAACTGGTGGTGGTAATTGCGATCAGGACTCTATAAATTTACTAAATACTCAAATTGAAGAAAAATCAACCTTTCAGAAAAGAGTGCTTCCTGAAGATTCATGCTTGGATTCTGCTACTAGGGAGCACTTATCTATGCTCATGAAAGATGACAAGAAGCTTCTGTCTAGAAACTCTTTGTGTGTGGAAGACAAATTAGGAAATTTACCAAGGCATCGAGTATCAGAAAAGGTAATAAATGGTCTCATGGAGCATGAGCTCATAACTGACATGTTTGCAACTGGGTTTGACCTGTGGACCGATGGTAATCCACAAGATCTAGCTCAACTCTTGTTCAATGGGAAAAATGTAGAGCCTCCTCCTGAAATACATTTACAGGAAACATTTCCATCATGGAAGCCTTCTGGTACTGGACAGTCAAGGTTCCGTTTTGCTAGGCAAGATGATGCAACTGCAGAGGTCCTCACAGATAATGTTGATTTTCAAGTGATGGAAAATGCACAATATCACAGATTATTAAATAGCAGTGTTTCAAACACTTCAGATGTCTTTTCCACTGGTGAATCATTTCAAAACAAGGTTCTGTATTCAGGAGAATCTAGTAAGAACAGTCTCAGCTTAAAACTTATGTTTGTGATTTATAAAAACCTTTTTGCTTGTTCTGTTTCTGCTAGCTCATGTCTTGACTTCTGATACAGTGCAATCCTCATTGTCAAACTCCAGGAGTACTGTTAGTGCTCCTCCTGGATTTTCAGCTATCAGAGCATCAGCAGTTCCACCTCCTGGTTTTTCTCAAAATAGCAGATCAATGGATTCAAGAAAACTTCCAGGTGCAGTATTGCAAGTTCCTCCAGTTTTTTTTCTTATTGAAATCAATACATTCACATAATTGTTCTTTTGCAGAATCCAGTCAAGATCCATCTCGACTGGTGGATGTGTCTAGCATTTATAGTCAATCTGAATCTATTAACAATAGTACACATGATGTTGAATTCATAGATCCTGCAATCATGGCTGTTGGAAGAGGGAAGTTGCAACCTGTCACAAGGTCAACTATGCCCTTTATAGGTAGTTCCTCACTGCAGACCTCCATTTCCCAAGCAACTCCTTTGTCACAGCAGGCTAGATTGATTGATTATGATTCAAGTTGTCAACCTAATCATGAAGGTACATATATAAACTATGGCAGCATGAATTCCACCTCCCAGACTGGATACTTAAATCAGGACCATGATTCGTTGTTACCATCTTTGTTCCATTCATCTCTCAATGAGTCTATTAATCACCAAAGGTTATCAGGGCAATATCATAATGCAACCTTTCAACGCAGTATACAAGATTCTGTTTATGGCAATGGCACAACCAAAACCAGGTTCCAGCCTACCTTTTGGGAGGATTGGAACATAATTCCGGAGGTTAATTCCACAGGGCAACAGTCAGTCAATATGGTTGGGAAATCAGCTGTGCCTCACATGTCTCTGGATAGAGTTCCTCAAAGTCTCTTAGAAGAATTATCACGGAACAAGGTAGTAATGAAGCTTTTGATGTAATAGCTGCATCCGAATATTTGAATTGATTGATTGCTAATTACTTTATTTGTAGGAATTGCGGTCAAGATATTTTGCAGATACAAGCTTTCACGATGATCAGGGACCATCCAGAGTTGGCCCATTTAGCAGTACTAGAGGACAATATTATCTCTAAAACGGATGTTTGACCTCTTATCATGACATGTCGTGCATTTGCAAATTTCCAGAATTATGAATGATTTGTGACTGACTACTTGGTGAAGTTACAGAACTGATGACATGCCATTTTGGTCTTCTGCATTGAACAAGGCTAGTGTGGATGATGGCTTTTTGAACAGCATAAATTCCTTACTATTATACAAGTGCCATAACCTTGCTTTGTGACACCAAATGTGGTCAAGTATCAGTATCAGGATATTAGTGGTATACTGCTATATCATGCATTGTGAAGAAGCATGGAAATATGCTCTTCTTTTCAGCTTGGTCTGTGAGCTTTAGCACTTGTTGTGGAGCAAATTATGAAAAAATTACTATAGCTTGATGGCAACTTGACAGTAGGCGCCAGCAGTTTACAAAGTTCAGAGAATGCAACTGATCAAGAAAAGAGTTCGTCTGTTGATGGAACTGAACAGTAATGGTAGGTGCAGAGAATGATGTCAGTGCAAACGAAATGTTTTCATTGCTCCTTATCTTGACCCAAGCATGATGTGAAACATGATTGCACAGGTCTGTCATAAAATATTTTGCACTGATGAGCTATTGCTTCTAGGAGCTCATTCGTAAATTCTCTGATGTATGGAATACAGTTACCGATCTGCAGTGATCTTACAAGAAAATTCAGTTAGTCAATATACATACCAAAGTCTGTCACGTTCAGTTAGTCAACATACAAACCAAAGTCGTGTCACATGTGAGGTTCGAAATTCTTGTGCTTGTCTGTGCACCAAAACAATGACTGCCCATGAAGGCAATTCTTTGCTGGAATGGTCCTTATTTTGTTTTTATTTTATTTTATTATACAAGCTAAAAATCTATTTACCTGAAAAGTGATACTTTTGGATGATCTGCTTGCTGATCTTTCAATTTTGGCATGACAGGATTATTGCATCATTTTGCGGTGAAATTAATAGAGACCTCAGAGTGATTCAAAATCTGTTCAGAAATTTGGTTTATTTGCTTCATGTATGTCATATATTCTTTTCTTGGTGAACATAAAATCTCTTTGAATATATGAAGTGGGTAAAGCCATTTGCTGCTGTATCTACATTTGTACATCTCCTGGCAAGAGAATAACCCTCATGTGCTGCTTATTCACTGTGAAGTGGCTGAACTGTTGTATCATTTGGTGATTGATCCACTAATTATGTATTTATAAGTTAACATATGCTAGTAAATCCAGAAGGAAAAATCAGTACCTGATTGATATTTTGTTACTACCTGACAGTTAATAGCCAATTCAATCTTCAACAATCTGTTTTAAGTAGGGTGATATCTGCACTTGTTACTAATTCCTCTTCATGGGCTCTTGGTTGTTTATAATTGGTATGATGTATTTGAATCATCCATCTGCATGCTTGTTGAGTTTTTGATTTCAGGAATATTACTTTGCAGGATCAATTGTTAACATCCTACCTATTTCTTAATTAACACTACCTGTTTGCTCCACAGTACAAATATCTCTTTAAAAGTGAACATGTATGTAGTATAGAGATTGAAGGTTAAGTTTGAGCCCTACATGATTTTTCATTTCAAACGTGCTGAATGAAGACTGTCATACTTTGTGAGATCATGGTGTGCATGCCCTTTAGTGTCAGGAAGTAGGTTTTTATTATGGGACATCATCTATAGTGATTCTGGAAAGACCTGCATTACATTGTATGCATTCTGTGTGCATAGAATTCCCTTGATGCCTGTTATAAAGTATTATTCTGGTCTTACAACAGGCAGTTCAACTAAATATTAACTAGTTAATGGTTAAACACATTGTTTTCTAAGTTCAACAAGCATACATGATGGGTACAAAGACAAGTTTTGTTGAGTTTATGGTACAAATTGTTTTCTAAGTCAATTTTCATTGACAACAATTTTGCATGTTTAACAAATTCGACATCAATCAATATCTATGCATTTGCTATGTTTCCTCTGATATGTCCAAGCAGTATGGTTATAAATGCAAGTCTATGATTAATATATCCCTACATCCAGTGCGTGTAAGAGATTTAGCCAATATGTCGTAAACTACCAGCACAACTGCCATCAATCACACAATCTAATCTACTAGAGAGTTAGACATGGACTTTCGTTATTTGGTTCAATCAGAACACCAGCTAGCAAGGCTAGTGTTTTCTAGCTTTTGATGAGTCTCCAAGCCAAATGTGTGGACATTATAAGTTTCTGACCCATATGCTTGCTCATGTAATGGATAATGTGATAACAAAGTTTCATCTAGTTATGGAAATTCTAACTGAATCTTTTAATGTCCGGAGACTGAATTACAATGGTAGAACTACGAGTCCCAAATCTCCAGCATTTCATTATCTTTTATTCCATAGCAAAATTATTTGACATTAGGATCAAAAGCCTTTTTAAAAGGATGCTTGAAGCCGAGAGAGCTTGGAAATAAAAGATAGGCTTCGTTCGATTAAAGTCATTTATACACATCTCAAGCAAGTATTTCTAAACTCCAGTTCAACTTGTCCAAGTCCTGTTTAAAACATCAGCTCTCTCGGTACCCTGAATTAGCGGTTCAGCTTTATTGTTGAAATGTAACCACAAAGAAAACATTGCCACCTTGTCAGGTTTTACAACAGGCTAAATTCTGCAACATCCAGCTATTTAATCATCTGAGAAGTTTCTTAACTCATTCTTCCTCAGAAAATATTTATTTCATTATCGCTCACTGCATCTATGCTTTGAATGTGTTTCTGGAGTAATTCAGTTCCAGGGAACATCATCATACTGTAATTAATAATTGCTTCTTTCTGAGCTGGATCCAGAGGTCTGAAACCAAAAGCATTCGTCCAGGTTGCTAACGTTTCAGGAATCGCTGGTAAAATCAAGGTTGCAACCCCCAAGGAGCCTAACATCTGCCAAATACAAAATGTCAAATACAATCTTCGTGCCAAATACAAAATGTCAAAACACTAACATAAATAGTAAAGAGCACAGAGAATCTTCAACCTTCTCAATTATGCCAAAAAGTAATTTGCACATTCCCTTTCGCCGGTATTTGCGTCGAGTACAGATAAGCGGTATCTCTGCAAGACAGGTACCATGTACTCTGCCAGATCACGTAATAAGTTTACATCACCAATGTCAAAATACAAATACAGGAGAGTGCATCAATGAGGTTTACAATTTACATCCTACAGTATACTAGAAGAGACTAATTTGAGAATTTAGAAATGTAATACCTGATTGATGCAACTGAAACCACCTCACCGTTATCCTCCAAAACTAGCGTATAGAAGTCAGCATAATTCAACCGATCAAACTCGCACCTGATTGTAAGTTGTGTTGAATTAAGCATGCCCAGTATATAAGCTCCAGCCAAGGGCTTGATTTTACAAACACAATTATAAAACAAATGACATACATTGCAAAGACAATTTCATCTGCTTAATTAAAATGTGCAGAAGGGTTAATCTCAAAACATCTCCCATGTGCAGTTGTACATCATAATGCATGGAATGCGGTGCAGCTTAAGTGTGCATAGGTATCCTCTAGTCCCTCAGGAAGGTCTCAAATAAATATGATGTCATCTACATAAAGTAACGTCTCTATAAAAATACCTCAGCAAGGTTAGCTTCTGCTCCCTCCCTCTATAGAAGCAGTCTAAAACCTCATCGACATCAGAGTCTAATAAAGTATGACAAAGTGGCCAGCCTTGAGTCGTAGCAAATGAGCTAACAACCAATTGCCTAGGTGCTTGTATTCTGCATATCAGTCTACTTGTGAAGGAAAAATGTTCCTTGCTCCACTGTGTATCTTCTTCACATTCTGGATGGAAAAACTCTTAATAGCAGGAAGCCTCCTTATCATAAGACGTCATGTCACTCTTTATACACGGTACTAACTCAGCACTGAAACATTTGTATCTATTTTATCACTTAGTCAAATAGACAGAATCAACCACACCACAGCGACATTTATTGATTAGCAAGAGAGATAGAGAGAGTGTTACCAGCGATTGTACACTGCCTGGGCGATCATGTCAATATTTGTTCGAGGGTCAACCATAGGATTAAAGCATTCCCTTATGACAAGAAGAGCCACCGCAAGTTTGCTATTGTGCTCAACTTTCACTCTAGTTTCATTGGAATTTGACTTTATAGCTGAACAGCGAAGCAAAGTCCATTCCAAACCACCATCCAAAGGGTGTGCAACCCCATTAAACCCACGAAGACCCACATTAACCTATCAAATGCATTAAAATTAACATTACCACATCACATCTGACCTATATTACAAGCAGTAAACGTCATATTTTTTGATAGATATTTACAATGCTAAAAAATAAACTATAGTGCACCAGTAACCAATTTCTAGAGAATTCATCCGCTACCAACATGCCAAAATCCTAATGCGCCCCTATGATTAAGAAGCCTTAAGAACTCGATAAAAATAGATTAAATCAAGACAATTCAATGTATACAGTTAATCCTAGACATAGATTCTGGATCTCCAGATATAATGGTCTATGCATGGATTATGCAGGAAACGACAATTCATTGCTCCATCACCTTTGATTAATCAAAGGGTACCACAGTTTTAGACAGTGAAACTGTTATTTGTAAAGTGTTGAGAAACTGTTGATTAGATCTGCAAAGCCTAACATAAAAGGGATGATACAAAGAAAACGACAATTCATTGCTCCATCACATTTTAATCAAAGGGTAGCACAGTGAAACTGTTATTTGTAAAGTGTTGAGAAACTGTTGATTAGATCTGCAAAGCCTAACATAATCATTAGAAATCTTCTGTACGATGATGTCAATTTATAACATCCTATCAAAGGTATTCGGATCAGGCAGTCAGTCTTTCCAACATGATCCTTCAAAGATATTTAGATCAAGCAGCCTATGAAAGGTAGCTTACTTGAGATTTCCTTCACATTTTCTTATTAGAACTTACGATTACAAGTTTCTAACTCATCTGGGAAAAAATTGCCAAATTGTACAGCAAAAGATCCAAGGATTTCACCTTTTCACAGGAATCTCCGCAAAAATACGTATGATCAACCATGTTACATTTCCCATTCATGCATGATACATGATCTGATGACAAAGAGTGTAGTACAATGATTAGCCCCATGTTTACTAGATTAAATGAAGTCTCTCATTAAAACACCCAAAACAAAGAGAAATAATTACTTACATCTATTTTTGCACTGCTTGCATACAACCATTAGTAATTCCCCTTTGACACTATGCTCAGTACCACCACAAGCCACACATCGGCATTTTGGACAACACCAATCTCCTTCAGGAACATTCTACAGTGTGACGATCAAATGACAATGCTATAATAATAATTTGTTACAAAACAGAATCAATCCAAAAAGGGAATCACTCATTTTATGTACACTCGCTCACATCCAGAAGTAAACAAGATGCATGGAAAGTTGAAGGGCAGCGATCACAGCATATTAGGTCTCCACCATCTCCACAAATCGTACATGAGTCATCATTTGGGTCTTCTGCAGTTACTCCAACATAATTGGATGTTTTTGTAAGATGGACTTCAGCATTCCAAGCATCTAATTGACAATCCAAAAGAGACTTTCCCGATGCAAAAACCAGATGCTGCAGTGAGTTGGCTATCATGTTTCCACTATGATCTCTAAAACTCTGTAGAGTATGAACCTTCTTGCAGCATTTGCACAGTATTCCATCTCGAGTCACTACTCCTTCCTTCAATACCTTGCTGCTTTTTGGATCCTTCCAGAATATTCTCTCCCGTTCCACAATCACATTCCTGTCTATCATCCATGAAAACAATGTACATCCGGTCTGGCATGATAAACCTTCACTTCCAACATTGTCGCCTAAGCTTGAAGGACGTGCTTGCAATCGAACATCAGAGTGAGCTCTCAATTTTGTTATTTTCTTGCTCAAACCCTCTTGTTTTTTAGGACCAGCACTTTTAAAATAGCCTTTCTTCATCAGAAATTCCTTCAAAATGCGTTGTTTATTACCTGACTTAACAAATTTATTACAAACATTTGGTGAATTGCTTGCTCTTGATGTCAACATCATGTTTTTCTCTGTCTGCTTCAGCACGAACCTAGATTTTGAAGAGGTCCTACTTTCATTCAACGAAATTAGCTTTCTTCCCCTGCCATGTACATAATCAACTGATGGCAACACTCCAATGTGTATTATATCTTTCAACTTAGAGATCTTTGTTTTGCCCTTGTTATCCAAATCATCTGGTGATGTAGACCTACACTGCGTGATATCTTTTGCATAAGACTTCTTTGCTTTACCTTCACGTTGTTTTTTCTGTATTTTAGTTGTGTTTAAAATTTTGTTTAAAACGCCTAAATCTTCCAACAAAATGTCTATCAGTTCAGCATTGGTCACTTCAGCCTCTGAAATCTCCAAACATGTACCTGAAAGACAGCCTTTATTCCTCAAAGCTACTTCCATCTTTTTGCCGAATCTAGAAAACACTAGTATTATGGCACTCTTGTCAGCTTTAACAAAGCCATACTTCATTTTAGTATCCTCAATGAGGCCCTTAGCTTGTAATTCCTTAAAAGCCCTCCACGCTTTTGGAAGTGACCAGTGTGTATGGCCTTCTGGAGAGCGATATACTGGATCTTGGTAGTCCTTTTCTTTCCTTTGTCTGAACTCTAGTTTGAAACCAGAATCCAAAAGCACTTTCCTTGCAACATTTCGAGCTAGCTCTTTCAATTCTCTGTCCCTACCCATTGGAGTAGTATCACGTAAAAATCTTGCTTCTGTGTCATTTGACCTTTTGCAAAGCGTTTGCATTTCCAAATTCCTTCCATTTTCCTTCTTTTTGATGGATTTTTCAACCTGATCAGACTTATTTAGGAATGGTGCATGGTGTTTGGAAGTTGAATCTTTTGTTTTCTTATTTGGAATGCAAGATATCACTGACTCTACATTACAAAATGTTCTTGCAGCTATTTCGTGTCTACAATTCATCATATATTCTGTCTGTGATGAATCCATGTGTGACTTCTTTAGTCTCTTATTTCCGGTGCAAAATACCAAATATTCTTCATTGTATAGTTTCCTTCTAGTTCTCTTTGTTCTTGCTCCTTTATTTATCTTTTTAGAATTCAAATGTGATTCCTGTCTCGCGAAGGTAGCTTCAGGACTTTCCCTCTCACTAGACTGTAGTTCAATATTGATGTCCATGATTGACTCCAACATATAGATTTTCTCAGAAACTGAAGTATCATCACTGCCAACACATAAATGTGTGTGTGCAACTGATTCATGTGGCATGCATTCTAAGATCTGATTCATATTGTGATGTGCATGTTGTGGAACCAAAAAAACTCCTTTCATAGGAACCCGTGAATATAAACCTGCACCTCTCTTGCCTTTAATCTTAATAGAACTATTGATGCGGTCCTCATCAATAACCCTAATATATCCTCTTTCATCTTCACTTTCACAGCAAAGCTTCTTAGCTTCACAAAATTTTGTGCCATCAAAACAGGAATTGATATGCTTTGTATGAATTCTGTCTTCGTGAATCATTTTTTCCCTCTCAGAAACATCTCTTATGTCATTATCCATTTGCGGTTCATTTCTTGTACACTCGAACAATAACGGTTGATCTTCTGCTGAGGAAAGTTCAGACTTGGTACTCTTCACTTACTCGAAGAAGAAATATAAGATGCAACTAAAGGCTGTAAACCCGATGGACAATATAAGGCACAAACAGGTAATGTAAAACGGATAGATGCTGTAAGCAACACAGCAACGTGCAAACATATAGATGATGTGATGAACAAATAAAATGTAAACGAATAGATAGATCATAAGGAACACAAGGGCATACAAATAGATAGATTAAAAAGGAAACAATGCAATGTGTAATCAGATAGATCGTATTCAATAAAACATGTAGACTGATATAATAAACAAACAATGAAGAATCTAAAGAAGGAATCAAACAAATATCTTATAAAGTAATTGTGTGTGTGTGTGTGGCAACTCTTTCTGGCTCTTTCTGGCTACTTCTAGATCATATTGACAGAGTATAGATCAAATCGCAGGAGATGAAACGGTGTGGTTGGGGCAGAAAGACAGAGAAGAGAAAGAGAAAAGCGCGGGTTTTTGGAAGCAAATGAAAAAGGCCTACCTTTCAGGAACGAGGATCTCTCGATTTCTGGAGAGTCTGCCGAGGAGATGAACAATGAGGTGAAGTCCATACGCCATCTCCTAGGAACACGCAGAATTTGCTTTGGTGATCTTTCTCTCTCTCTCTCTCTCTCTCATTCATGGCGATGGCGATGGCGATGGCGATTCCCTCCCTCCTTCCATTTGAATAAAGTGTACATTCAAAAGTTAACGAACAAACAAAACATAGAGGAACCAACCAATACACGGGAAAACATAAAAAGGAGATTCAGAAGAAGGAACCATTTTCCACCAAAATGATATCTAGCTAGCTAACTTTTAACCATACTTTGGATAATAGTAGACACACACACACACACACACACACACACACACACACAAACATATTGAATGTGTCATACACAACATCACATGGCAATATGAACATATAAATAAACCCATCACGATGAATCTCCCTGGTTGTAGTACAAAAGAAGACTGCGCAAGTTGAATGAAACGTTGCATCTTCATAGTTTTCCATCTTGCCTATGCTTGTCCAAGCCTAGGTGAGGAAATGGTTTCCTTGAGCATATAGGATGTGTTGCCAAGCGCAGAGAGGGAGGGATGGATGCTCGTGAATAACTTGTTGGCATAAAAGGTCGACTCCTTCCACTTTGTATCCTAAGCGTGAATACGTCTTCAAGTTAGGGCTTTTGTATATATATAAGCCGAAACATAACATTGTAAAGAGAGAGAGAGAGAGAGAGAGAGAGAGAGAGAGAGAGTTTTACAGAAGAGAAATATAGTTTCCATTAGAGCTTCAACGGTGTGCATCTTGTTTCTTACTTTCCTTTCATATAGTGCACATCCTACTTCTTTGTCTTGTACTCGATGTTCGCTTGACACTACTGTGCAGGTCCTCACACATTCTTCCGCATATCATCTATAACAAGTGGTATCAGAGCGACTTTGTTGTCCGGAGGCAACGAATAACAAAGATTGAGAAGAGAAACTATCTTGTTGAGAGAAAAGACAAGGCCAACAACATCTACTTTCCAGAAAATGACGACACAATCCAACACAAATGGGGAAATCCCGAAGTTCAACAGGAAGAACTTTGCCCTATAGAAAGAAACGATGCAATATGTGCTCATAATCCGAAGACAAGTCGAAGTGATTCGCCAAAGCGACAAACCAACGCCAAATTCCACTAAAGAGTGGAGATCGATGGGTGAAATCGCACGATGGACCATCCAGATACACCTAGCCGAGAACATTTATGTCAACATGGCCAAGGAGACAACGTCATTCTCTTTGTGGGAGAAACTTGAGGCCATATACGAGAAAAATTCTTCCCCATCGAAGCTCATATTGATTCGACAGTTGTTCAATATGAAGATGAGAGAGACGGATCTAGCAACCTCCCACATCAACACCTTCAGTCGGGTGTTGTCTGAGCTCTCCTCCCAAGAGATTAACTTTGAAGAAGAAGTTAAAGCCCTTGCCCCCTTTTCGAGCTTGCCGACGAGTTGGGAGGCATTCTGCATGACATTTGCCAAAAGTTGCCCAAAATTGAATCAGGATGAAACGATCAGACAAGCCCTCACCAAGGATTGTTGACAATCAAGCTCAACCTAGTCTAATGTGTGAACACACCCTTGAGAGTGTATGAACACTCAAAGGTCAAAAGTCACACCACTACTCTCTACACATAAACTGTGTCATAGAATCATATTCTATGACACATAACTAATGAGTTTCCACATTCCCCATGACCGATGAGCTTCGGTAGTTAATGAAGAGAGAGAGAGACTATATAAAGCACTCTCCTCCTACTTTGTAATAGGTCGGTTAATCTCCTTTGTAATATACATCTTCTTGAGTATTTTCAATTGTCTATTCTATCTATCTTGTGTCTCTCTCCTCTCCTCTTCTCAAACACACACACACACAAACACACATCTCTAACCTATATCCTCTACACAGAATCATACCATGATTCTTTACATGGTATTAGAGTGGTTTGGTAGCTTGATCCAGCCCATCCGCGTGTGTTGTGTTCTACGTCGACGTTGAAGAAGAACTGGCTCATTGCTATCGTAGTGAGACTACATAGCTCGTGTTCAAGAGAGAAGGAAAATAAGAAAGAAAGCTTCATCGCCAATGAATACTCAAATGGGGAGCGCTCTCCCTAGCGAGAAGTTGGATCGAAACAACTTTGCATCTTGGGAGTACAAGATGCACCAATACCTTGTCGGTCAAGGATATTGGAGCTACATCAAAGGAGCATAAGAAAATCGACCCGACCCAAAAGATGCCGACTACTCAACATGGGAGCAAGCGGCAAGCTGAGTGATGTATTGCTTGGCGACATGTGTTCATGATCACATGCATGGTTACATTCGAGAAGCCGAAGGAAGCGTGGGAGAATCTATGGAAGATTTTCGCGGCCAACACCACTACACGAAAGCTTCAACTCTGCCATGAGTTGAACAACATCCAACAAAGGGATATGTCCATCACTAACTACACCTTGAAGATCAAGGAGCTTTGTGACTCGCTTGGCTCAATAAGCGTCAATGTGGATGATGATGAGATGGTGCAAATATGCCTTGGCGGCCTTGCACCACGGTTCAACATGATGAGGACCGCCATACTAGCAAGGAGAATCCTCCCTCTTTCTTCGATCTTCAATCCATGTTGTTGGTTGAAGAAAACCATATTCGAACAAGGAGCAATGCCTCGGAAGGCCACATGCTCTACACGCATTCGAACGGAGGAAGAGGACATGACCGAGCAAGAGGCCGATTCAGCCAAGGACGAGGCGGACGAGGTCCAACTTACGAAAACAACTCCCAATTTCGGCAACAAGACGAAAGCTATCGAGGAACCTTCGGAAGAAGGGGGAGCTTCCATACCGGTCTGAATCGACAAACCTTGATCGAATACGGATATTGCTGCAAAATCGGCCATCATAAAGAAGAGTGCCGAAAGAAGATGCATGAGTCGGCTTCCACTAGCCGACAACTCACCAATTACGCCACCAACTCCGACTATGACGATCATGGAGGAATGTTCGTGATGAGACATAGAGAAAATTTTATGTCGGCTTCTACTTCAACTAGTGCCTCTAGGCCGGAAGATGTATGGTTCGTCGACTCCGGTGCTTCGAACCATATGACGTCTCATCAAGAATGGTTCGAAGACTTACGAAAGCCGGATCGACCCGACTATGTCATCCTTCGGGAACGGGTGCCGATGTTTCTTGCCGAATTGGCATGCTTCACATACTCTGTCAATCTCTTTCTCTTTGATGGTCGAGAGCCCAATGACGACTCCTTACAATTGTATCGTCTTGAGTTTGTTGAGATTGATATGGCCGATTCTTTTATGCCATAGCTCTATGTCGGTGTCGGGTTTGAGGCCTTTGCAAACTTCACCGATTTCACCTCGTTTGACTCAAGGATAAACATTCAACCTTCCCTTCGACCATGAGCAATTAGTCGACCTTCCTTCTCGATGAAGCAACCACCTTGGTTGAATCGAACTCGCATCCCTTGCTCCACAATTTGGTCGACCGATACCAAATTCTTTGTTATGGTGGGTACATGCAAGACATTTTTCATACAAGTTTGTCCACCTTCTTTCCTGAATGGGACATTGCCGACATGCCGAATCGGATGAGTGGTGTCGTCTGCAAATGCATGTGCAAAAACAGTACCCACCTCATTGTTACAGATTTGATTAGTATCATAAACGTGTTCATATCTCGTCTTCAATAAGTTCACATATTCCTTCTTCAACCCACTTATGTGGAATCCTCGCCTTGTATCGGGATGCGGTGACCCCTAGGTTTTTATCAACCACTCTCTCAGCTCTTCATAAACTTCAGGTCGTGCTCGAAGGAAATAACGCCATCCGAGAGGTGTGGCTCAAATGATGGAGTGGCACATCTTCTTCCTCTGAGTTGATGAGTTCGTCACCCTTTCTCTTGTGGGTGTCTTCTTGCTTTCTTTGATAGGCGTCCTTTTTATTTCCTTCACTGGTGTCTTCACTTTCTCTTTCACCAATGCCTTCTTTATGGGTGTCCTTCTCGTCATTTCCCTGGTCTTCATTATTCTTGTTGAAAGAATATGCGTGCACAAGAAGAAAACTCATCAAAATACCATCAACAACCAACAAATCATAATAGCCAACTCAATCTAAGTTGCATATACAAGCCATGTCAAACACACACAAAATAAAAACAATTGGACAAAAACTCATCCATGTCAAACACACACAAAATAAAAACAATCGGACATGAAACATAAAGAATACGAAAACATACCAATTGGACATGCAACATAGAGAATATGAATAATCAAACCCTAAAATGTAAATGCAGCACAGAGAATACCTAGAGGTCGTACAAGTTGTGGATGGAACGATGCAAGCCAAGGTCGAGGCAGAGGTACCACACCGTGTTGATGTCTTCACCTTGGGAGCACACCATGCTGAGGAAATCACCTATATGCAAGAGTTCGTTGACGAGGCCGTGCAGAGTAGACAAATGAGCATACACAGAGTTAAGAGAAAAAGAAGAAGTCAGTAGGGAAACAATAAGAACAATGAGCATAGAGGGGAAACAACAATCTCTGTGTATACAGAGTTCAAAGATCGTAGGGAAACAACAAGAAAAATCAAGCACAGAGGGAACACAACAAGAACAATGTGGGGAAATAGAGAATCAAAGGTGGAGTGAGAGAGAGCAAGAGAGAAAGAGAGATAGGTAATATACATGCAATTGATTTCTAACTTTTTGTCACTATATGACTAACAACTTTGAGAGAGAGAGAGAGAGAGAGAGAGAGACTGATCAACTGACACGTTCGAGATATTCTTCGAGTCTGATTTCGTACAACTCTACCTAGGAGAATGAAGTTATAGTTAATGTATTAAATACGGCCTTGGGACACTTCGATAGTTAATGTATTAAATACGGCCTTGAGACCTATAATATCTTTGTACATTCGTATTGAATTTTTTATTTGAATTCAAACCTCATTCAATGGATGATGATCCACTATTTCTACAGTAATTGTTTTATTGTCAAATTTTTATGTTTATTTTCTTCCTCGATTTAGTGCTAAATTTTTGGCCAAAAGTTGGCACATTGTAGCATGCTTCCACCCTAAAGATATTGGCGGTTTGTCGTTCCATCCAGACATACACCAGGAGTTCCACTTCATCGGAGGGACACGCTCATGGAAAAAATGATAGCGCACCTCCATGTGCTCTGTCTGTGCGTGGAAGATGGGGTTCTTAGTGAGTTGGATGTTGATGAGGTTGTCACAATATATTGTTGTCGGCTCGGACACCTTCACTTGCAAATCCCTCAGTAGCCAGATGGTTTCGCATGTTGTAACAACCGCTCCTTTGTATTCGGCCTTAGTGTAACTACTGGCTGCTTTTTGTTGCTCCAAGTGATCATATCGCTTCCTTGGGAAAATGCAAAACCAGATGTTGACCTGCGATCGTTGGCATTTCCAGCCCAGTCAGCATCTGTGTAGTCGACTAATTTCTCGGCAACACGAGTCCGATATAACAATGCCTTGTCCTTGGTGCCGTTTACATATCGTAAGATCCTTTGTGTGCATTGAAGGTGTTCGATCGTTGACTGTGACATAAACTGACTAACCAAGACGACCGAATAGCTGATGTCTGGACGGGTGATGGTAATATATATAAGGCTTCCAACAATTTGTCAAAACTATGTCGGGTCACACGTCATTATCGAATCTTGGAGAAGCTTGATGTTTTTGTCCAAACGCAGATTTATAAACCGTTATCCCGAACTCGAAGAGCATACTCAACACATAATGCCTTT
Source organism: Azolla caroliniana (assembly GCF_043228905.1). NCBI lineage: Eukaryota > Viridiplantae > Streptophyta > Polypodiopsida > Salviniales > Salviniaceae > Azolla > Azolla caroliniana. The sequence continues at coordinate 9,820,318 of NW_028230448.1, forward strand.
GGTTGATAAGTATACCTTCAGGGGTTGCGGATCACTTCGATCCTAAGGAAGTAACGAAGGTTCCCCAGATCCTTCATGTCGAATGATGCAACTAGCTAGGACTTTACGTGGCCAATTTCCTCTAGGTCGGCACCAACGATGACTAGGTCATCAACATAAAGTAGAATACTTACTAGCCTATGCCAACCCTATCGGATGAACAGTGACAAGTCTGAATTCGACGGACCAAACCCCATCCGACGCAGTCAATGCGTGATCTTCATGTTCCAAGCACGCGAGGCTTGCTTTAGTCCATAAAGGGACTTCTTCAGTCGACAAACGACTGACGTGTCCAATCCGGACTGGAGTCTGGGAGGTTGCACCATGTACACCCACTCTTGAAGTTCTCCTTGTTGGAACACATTCTTCACATCCATTTGGTGCAAGTGCCATCCCCTGGCTGCTGCTATGACATGAATGTCTCCTCGTAATCTATGACATGTTGTTGCGCGTAGCCTTTGGCCACTAGTCAGGCCTTGTATCAATTGACGGAGTTGTTGGCGTTGTACTTTACCTTGTACACCCACCTGCATCCGATCGGCTTCACACCCTTGGGGGCGTCAACCAGGTCCCGTGTTTCGTTCTACGCCAATGTGTGCATCTCTTCCTCCATAGCGGCACACCAATTCACGTCCTTCGCCGCTTCCGCATAGTTCTCCGGCTCACGCAGTTCCACCCCCTTAGCCATATACGCATAATGATGCGCCATATATTCATTGTACCCATATCGAATTACAAGGTTCTTCTGGTAGGTTGATCGGTGCAACTTCTACGTCGTTGATTTCAAGGCCCTCTTGGCCAACTCTAACCTCATCTTCGGAGGTCCATCTTCACTCCTAGCATCGGTCTCTATTCCGTATTCCAACATCTTCATCTTCCCCTTCTCCTTGTGTGTAAGCCGTCTCCTCGGCTCGTGGTGCAAGGAGTGCACGACCAAGTCTTCACTCCTTGTCGGGTCATCATCCGGCTGGCCATTTCAGCTCAACTCCTCATTTGGCCCACTTAGGTGGAGTGAGATCAGACTCTTCTCTAGAGTGCCAATTTCCTCGTTCAGGGGCATGTCGGCCTCACTAGCCTCATCCTCAAAATTTGGAATGGAGTTATTGGGAGTTGGAGACGGAGGCAAGTACCACGTAGCCAATTCGTTGAACACGACATCTTGACTAATTCAGACTTGTTTCGTTCGGGGGTTATAGCACTTCTAACCCTTTTGCTCATCTGAGTAGCCAACTAGAATGCACTTCTTGGTCATTGCATCTAGCTTCCTCCTCTTCTCCTTTGGCACGTGCACATATGAGATGTTGCCAATGTCGTGGTGTTTTCGACACATAGTGTGAAACCACCCTCAAAAGAGAATAAAATAGAAGTCCAAATAAACTAATGTTGTTAAATCAACTATAATAATAAATGAAAGGATAAAAAGTTAGAAGCGGTTTTTGAAAGTAGACAAAAATAGAGAAAAAGATAGGAAAAGAAAACCTAACCGTGGATATGAGGAGCAAGGTCGAGTAAAAAGCTCATAATTTTCTCCTCCAATGTCCAAATTAGAAAAGGAAAGATGCATAAGAAAGCTAATAGACATAGCTTTCTAAGAGTAGCTTGCATGTAAGATTTGACGTTACGGAACAGAAATAGTGATAAAAAGAAAAGTCGACTCATATAGAGAAACTTTTTTGGGAAAAAGAAAGAAAGGAAAGAAGAAAGCAATCCTAAACCTATAAATAAGAGCTTATTTTAAGAAGAAGGGGGGGGATTTGAAGAAGAAAAGATTTATGTTTCCTCTCTCATACTTTTATACCCTAAAAGGGGATAGAAAAAAAATCATGTAACAAAATAGATCCATTATAGTGATGATTTAGTAATAAAAAGCTTTCTATGTTTCCTCTCTCATGATCTCTTTCTTTAAACTTTTCTTATGTATAAGTAAAATTAAGTGTTATTCATGCTTGCTTACTCTAATCCTTCTTACTTATAAGAATAATTGAGTATTATTCAATCTCGCATAATCTCCTACTTGAAGATTTGCTTATGTATAAATGTAATTAACGATTATTCGATCTCTTATACTACCAATTTACTCTTATTAGAGGGAAATCTCTCGTCTTTAAGCTTAAAGTGTATTAAGCGTTAAGCCCTAAATCCTTCCGGTCCAGAAACCCCGACGGTTCCGCCTCACGATCCACACTTATAGGCAGATTTTCATGACATCGAACACCCTCAAGTGTCCCAAATTCGGCTTTCCCCCGAATTAGAGTTCATGTGGTGACACTCCTCCATTTGCAGATATCTGATTCTGCAGGTAAACAACCGTCATGACCGCGTCGGCCCTATAAAACTTCGGCATATGATTCTCCTCAAACCCGCTTCCTCTATCGTCTGATTCTTCCTCTCGACCACTCCGTTTTCCTCCGGTCTGTATCTACAAGAGAATTCGCGGCGGATTCCCTCCTTCTATAGATAGCTCGAGAATTGGTCGGAAAAGTACTCTTTTCCACCATGAGTCCTAAGGCACTTGATCTTCCTTCCGATCTCCCGTTTAGCAAGGCTCTTCACCTTGAGAAAATAGGAGAAGAAATCGTCTTTCTTCTTGATCAAGCATATGCCCAGGAGTACTGAGTGTAGTCATTGATGAAGGTTACGAAGTAACAACTCCCACTGATACTTACGTTCATTGTTGGACCCCACACATATGAATGGATTAAATCAAGCTTGTTATGGCTCGGATTACGCTTGTTGGGGAATGGAAGTTGGTGTTGCTTCTTGAGTTGATAGGCTTTGCAGACTTGGCCATTCTAACCACTAAATTTCGGCAGACCGAAAATAATGTTCTTTGTTTGCATTTATCGAAGCTGCATGAAGTTCATGTGGCCGAACCACTTGTGCCACAAGTCGATATCTGATTTGAGCTTTTTCCCCCTGGAGAACATAGCGGTGCCGATGTCTTTCATTTCAAGGATAAACATCCTCCCTTCTCGGTGCCCTTGCCCGATGATCTTTCCTTCTTCTTCGATGAAGCACCCATAAGTTAACTAAACTTGCATTCCTTGGTCGACTATCTCTCCGACCGACACCAAGTTTTTGGTAATTGTCAAGACGTGGAGGACGTTCCTCATGATCCCTTTCTAGCCGACACGGCTCAGTGGGACATCTCTGATATGTTCAATAGGGTGACGAGTATCATCGCTTGTTTCGACGATCCCCGGCTACTCCGACTTCTCGAGATAGGAGAACCATTCTTCATGGTTCGTCATGTGGTTCGATGCACCAAAGTCCACATACCACGCATCCTTTGATTTCGAGGTGCTCGCCACCATCGAGTTGGATTTATGCTTCATTATGAAGGATTGGCCCGTTCCAACATGCCCTAAACCTTCGACGTAGCGTGATCTTTGACGCCTATCTGCACACGCCGGTTCAGTCCGAATCGGCGCACTTCTTCCAACACTTGCTCTCTCTATTGCCCTTCTGGCCATAGGACCAACAGTCTGTCGCGGACTTTCCTTGCCGACTTCCGACACCGTCTTGACTCCCCCTACTTGTGGAGGGTCCAGAATTGTTGTCAGCATTTCCTCTATGCCTTTGGTTCTGCTCTTGTCAGCCATCACCATTGCATACCAACCCACCATGTCCACCACAACCACAGGGCCGATCTGCCTCCGTCTACAACATCTTGTTGTCGGTGTGCGTACTCATTGATGCACCCACGTGGTTCTCTTGAATGAGAAGCATCGACTGCAACTCGAAGAAGGATGGCATATCCTCTCTTGTGTAGACTATCGTTCAGAATGATTCGAATCTAGACGCCAGCCCTTTGAGGCAAACCTGCACTATTTCTTCCTCCTCGACGATCATGTTGATGGAGGCAAGGGAATCACAGATCTCCACTGTGTCATCGGCCACAGAAAAATCTTTCTGTGGGACATTGCTGAGCTGCAGCTTCCTGGTCGTTGTGTTGGTGGTGAAATCCCTTTTGAGATTTGCCCACACATCTTTTGGTGTCTTGGCACCCCGGATGTGGCTCAATAGCTACTCTCTCACACTAGATGCAAAGAAGTAAAGAACTCCGCTAGCTGCCTATTCCCAGGCCGGAAAATCTCTATGTGTCGAATCTGGTGCTGCATCATTAGCTACTTCGGCATAACTCCAGTACCCATGTCTGAGTAGGTACTGGTTCAACTTATATGACCATGATGCGTAGTTGCTTCTATCAATTGTCTCTTTCAAAAGGAAGTTTCCCATGCCTCTGTCCATGTTCCTGTTGTTTCGAAAGAAAGGAATGTCTTTGTGTCGTCTTTCGTTTTTCGGTTGGTTTGCAAAGGATTCTCAACCCTCACTCTCTAATACCATGTAAAAGAATATGTGCAGAACCTTGCGAGTTAACAACACAGTCGGCTATGCTGAGTGACATACAATAGTTAGGTAAACACAGAGAATGGAGTTATACAGTGAGAGAGAGAGAGAGAGAGATCACTTTAAATACAAGCCTTGACAATGGGATAACAAGTACTCACGAGGACTTGAGTGATCATTAAATGAGCCTAACACTAAAAACCTATAATATTCCTATTTACTTCAATAGGAATATAGGCCCCTAATGGCTTGTCAGATTCCATCAGACTCGGCCTAGCTAATTGGTCTTCATTCGATCCGGCGCTTGGCTTCTTTAGCCGATCCGGTGTTGCGAAGTTTCGTGCACGTGTGTTACTTGGGCGGGACCACATGGGTCTTGGACTAGGGAGTACTCAAGGGATAGAGAAGACCCGAGGTTTGCTTTACGACAATACTACTTCCCGACCCCTTCCTGAGCAAGGTCTCGTTGCCCTTTGTTTTGTGAGGCCGGTGGCTCTCGTTCATCACGACTCGTCGACCTTCCGAGATCACCGCACGAGCCAAGTGACCAAACGGGTACAAGCAAGATGAGCACGCAACATGAACACACAAGGGGACGATAACACAAACACGAATGTCCGTACGTCTTTATGAGGAGGAGAGGTGCATGGGCACACGCCCGAACGCTCCCTCGTCACAAGACGTCGAACGTACGAGGAAGACACAAAACACATGCACAAATGCTCATACGCCTTTATGAGGAGGAGAGGTGCATGGGCAAGCCTGAACTCTCCCTCGTCACGAGATGGCCGAACGTACAAGGAAGACACAAACACACGCACAAAATGATCGTACACCTTTATGAGGAGGAGAGGTGCATGGGCAAGCCCGAAACGGTTCCTCGTCACGAGACGACCGAACGTACAAGGAAGACACAAACACACGCACAAAATGCTCATACGTCTTTATGAGGAGGAGAGGTGCATGGGCACGCCCGAAACGCTCCCTCGTCACAAGATGGCCAAACATACAAGGAAGACACAAACACACACACAAATGCTCGTACGCCTTTATGAGGAGGAGAGGTGCATGGGCAAGCCTGAACGGTCCCCTTGTCACAAGACGGCCGAACATACAAGGAAGACACAAACACACACACAAATGCTCGTACGCCTTTATGAGGAGGAGAGGTGCATGGGCAAGCCCGAACGGTCCCCTCGTCACAAGAAGGCCGAACGTACAAGAAAGACACAAACACACGCACAAAATGCTCGTACGCCTTTATGAGGAGGAGGGGTGCATGGGCAAGCCCGAACGGTCCCCTTGTCACAAGACGGCCGAACGTACAAGGAAGACACAAACACACACACAAATGCTTGTACGCCTTTATGAGGAGGAGAGGTGCATGGGCAAGCCCGAACGGTCCCCTCGTCACAAGACGGCCGAACGTACAAGAAAGACACAAACACACGCACAAAATGCTCGTACGCCTTTATGAGGAGGAGAGGTGCATGGGCAAGCCCGAACGGTCCCCTCGTCACAAGACGGCCAAACGTACAAGGAAGACACGAATAAAGAAAGAAGGAGAGAAAGAAACACGTATGATATCGATCAAAGAGATAAATACGTGTTCGATTCCAACGCAAGAGGACCGTTTATAAAATAGGGTTTTGTTTACAATGACAACTTATAGTTAACCACAAGCTCAATCAAAACATAAGTATTAAATGCCCTTAGAGACAAAAGAAAATCTGAACACAGTGAAGATGAACACACGAGCACTACCAAAATGCCAATCCCAACGAACCACGACTACTCGAATGACGAGCACATGGGCTCGCAACGACGAACGGGGCGGAGCAACGTCGTACCAACGAAGCTTGGGCTCACGAGCACTTCGAGTGCCGACGCGAAGAAGATGAGCACGTGGCGATGAGGGGATGAAGGGGTATGAGATGAAGAGAAGTGGTGAATAAGGAGATGAAGAGCTTCGAAGGAAAATTGACGATAGTCTCCTCCTCCCAAAACGTTCTCCCGAATGAGCCCCCCTCGACCTCCTTTTATAGGAGAAAAAAGAAGGGGGGGTCGCCAAATTTGTCTTCAATGAAAAAGGAATAAAATTCTTTAAATCACGTTGCACTGTAAGTCCAAATTCAAACCGTGCACCTCTAGCTAGTAGTCAATGTGACTGTCCACTAGCCCACTAACTCTCTCTTATATAATATATAATTCTATCTCTATAAATTCATAGCCTGTCTCCCCTCTACCTTTTATCTCTCCTCTCTCTTACTTTTTGCACGAGCTTCTATACCTCCTTTTCCCCCTTTCTTTTCCTTTTTATTTTGCATATGCACAATAAATCGCTTTTGTGTGCACAGACATTGCACATGCACATTTTTGACCCCCCCCTTTCGCCGGTTTTTCCCACTCTCGAGCACGTCACATCACGACATCCACCCCCACCAAACCGCACGTCCTCCGGTATGTGCCAAGAATGGCGGGCTGAGGGTGGTCAATAGTTCATTTCCTCCTCCTCATTGACCCGGCTTGTTGTTTGCTCGCCTTTATCTTCGTCAAGGTCATCGAGGTTTGGCTCCCTATCGTGTCGTTTTTGAAAATTTCTTCCCTGATTGGTACTGCCAGCTTAGACCCATCGAGTTCAACGAGGTGGTAGGTAGCATTATCGTTTGCACTCGTTACCACGTACGGCCCGAACCATCGCTTTGTGAATTTCCGCATCGACCTATGTTGATTGTCGAGACTACTATCATATACAATCACCCAGTCTCCTTCTTCGATCTTCCGAGGGCGCAGTCGGTGTGTCTTGTCGAAAGAATCGGGCTTTGTTACTTAGCCTAGCCGCGTCTAACCTCTCCTTTGCCAACTCCAAGTCTTCGGGTCTTCTCTCAAGTCGCCTTATCCTTGTGGCTAGAAGCTCTTCTCGACTCATCTCGTTTTCCCATGGCATCGCTACCCATGAAGTGATTGTGTCTTCAATGGGCATCACTAGCTTTTGTCCATACATGAGTTCAGCTGGCATGAAACCTGTAACTGAGCTATGAGTTGTTCTATCGGCCCACAAGGCATAAGGTAGTAACCGAGACCAATTCCAGACTCGCCCATCACAAGATCGTACAATGGCTTTTACGATAGGCCCGTGTCCGTGTTCTATCTTTCCATTAGCCTCCGGGTTATAAGCGGTCGTGAGAGAGAGCTTCACTCCAAGTCGGTCAAAGAGCTTTGTAGCTTCGTGAGCGTTCAGCTCTCCTCTGTCGGCCACTATCTTTCCCACACATCCGTACCGACATATGACATCCTCAAGTAAGAATTTACACACTCCCGCCGTCGTTTTGTTTGCTAAGGCTCGCCCTTCTACTTGGTTTGTTAGGTCTTCTCTTGCTAGCACCAAATATTTCACTTGGCCCACTCCCATCGGCATCGAAACCAAATCCACCATCCATTTGAAGTGTATGGTGAGTGGGTAGGTCGGGTGCAACTCGTCCCTATGGCGTTGTCGTGCCTTTCGGCTCCGGATCGCTGCGTGAGTCGGGTGGGAACCGCCGAGGTTTTGGACTAGGAGGAAGAGGAATACAACTTAAAGCTAGTTATGAGTAGTAGAAAGAGAAGTAAGATTGCAATCTCGTGAATCCCACGAGTTTAGTGTATTTAAAACAATATTTAGATTATAAGAGTAATTTAGATGGCAAAATTCGTGAATCCCACGAATATATTAGATTGATTAATCCTTGTATATTAATCAACAACCTTATACATATTTCTCTCCTCCTTATATAAAGATGGAAGAGGCTAAGCATGGCTTCATGCTTTCTCACCAAAAGTGTCCATGCACACTAAATGTGCATGTGATGCTTTGTCATTTCCTAAGTATAGGGCTCATGCACGCTAGATGTGCATGAGTCACTTTTAATGTCACGTGTAAATAAAATATTCACACCCTAAAGGATACATGATTTTTACCTTTTAATAAAGGTATGTGTAAATAAAGGTCTTATACGTATTAAATCTATATGTATAACACTAAAGATAAGTTATTACAATGGTAAAGTTGAGGTTTATCTACGTGGAGGTGCAGGGTTTGAATCTTGCCCTATGCACGTGATAAATATTTTGATATATTATTTATTTATTTATATGTATCTAAAATCGGATATATTATTTTATAGTTTTCACGTAGTGTGTGGAATACACTACGACAATGTATGTTGGAGTGTATCTGGCAGCTTTCACACGTCCCCACGAAATGGGCGACATCCTTGTACATTCCCGGCCACCAATACTTCTCCTTTAACTTCTCAAATGTTGCCCACGTTCCTCTAAGGCCCGCCCAAGGACTCTCGTGGAACTCAAACACCAATGTTGTCTGGTCTTCTTCCTTTATGACCACTCGTTGTGGCGTCCCCGTCCTTCTCTTTGGGTGCCTCCAGAGGAATCCCCCTCGTAGGAAGTACTTGTACGCTTTCTTTCGGACTCTCTGTGCTCCCTGCTTCGACCATGAACTATCCACTGTCATTGAGCTTAAGAACTTGCCAATGTGTAGCCACTCCCCTTCATATTCACTTTCATTGAAGGCATGGAGTACTCGCACATCTTGATCATCTATAGACGCTTGGGTTGTCTTAAAGAAGTCAAGAGCGACATCCTCATCTTCAGACACCATGTCGCGTTTGCCCTCGAATCTTGCCCTCGATAGCATATCTGCCATGACATTGTTCTTCCCTAAAATGTGGTGAATCTCTGGGTTCATTGATTTGATGTAAGCAATCCACCTTAGCATAGCTAGGTTGGGTGTTGCACATCCCGAAACCATCCTTAGGATTGGAAGGCAATCCGTCTCTATTACCACCTCTGACCCGATTAGGTAATCTTTATCCGCCTTTACTGCAGACACAATACCCCAAAGCTCACGTTTTACTTGGGCGTATCCTCGTTGTCGCTCGCTTAAGACCTTGGCTCCGAACCGGATGGCGTAGCGTGTACCATCCTCTCCTTCTTGGTTTATGACCCATCCGATCCCTGTTGGACTCGTATCTACCGTCACGTAGATGGGCACCCCTTCCGTGTATACGGCTTTTCATAAAGCTGGTGCTGCTACCAACATTCCTTTGAGCCTCTTCATTGCCTCTGTGTGCTCTTCCTCCCAATTGAACTTCTGACCCTTCTTGAGTAGCCCATACAAGGGCTCGGCTAGGTGAGCATAGTGCGGGATCCAGATTGGTAGAATGCACAAGCACCAAGAAATCGCCTCACCTTTGTTTGCGATTTACATTCTTCCCTCATGTCTGTGATGGCGTCCACCTTTGCCGGGGACGACTTCTGTCCGTACGCCCCGCACAAGTGTCCCACCACAAGGATCTCCGGTTGGCCGAATGCCAATTTCTCACCCAAGAAGGTCAAGCGTGCATCTTCGAGTCTTTGTAGAACCTTCTCGCAATCGGAGATGTGATATGCCACAAAACGTCTGCACCCATCCTTGTCCAAGGTTTCATCTTACTCCGCTTCAGAGCACCCTTTTATGGGGATGTCATCGAGGAACGACATGGTGATGTCGGGGATGCAATCTCTCAATACCTTGTTCATTGCATTTACCATGTGGGCTACAGAGTTAGTGCCTCCTTGTGGCAAGGTACACATTCGCACTAGGCCGATAGGGGTCCGCATCGTTGTGATGTCCCTACTCTCCACAACTAGTTGGAATTGATCATACCATGAGTATAGATCACCGATCAAATAAATAGACCTTCCAGTGAAGGCCTCGGCGAATTCGTCAACACTCGGTCTGACCCCAACATTTCGAATTGTCACTTGATTAATAGGTTGTAGGTCCTGGATGAAGCGTAATGTGTCGTTCTTCTTTGGCACAGTGAACCACCGATTCGAGTATGGGGCGGTTGATGGCTCGAGGATACCCATTTCAATCTTTTCCTTGAGTAGCTCAATCAACTTCGGGATGTGAGCTCTCGGAACGGGGATTGGCTTGATGTTCCACGGTACATGCGGCACCATAAAGATCACCATTGGCTCCAGATCTTAGGGTTTACACACCCTATCTCACCCGACGAGAAGGCGAAATCCCTTCCGTGGCTTTCGATCATCCTTCTAGATCTTTCCTCCTCCCTAGGCAATAGGAAGCCACCCCCACCAATCTGGAGCTTCTGTCGCGTCTCGTCGGTGAACCGGTGCCCTATGCCTCATGGGTCCCGCAAGCTAGGATCCGCCGCTACCCCCTTTATCCGATCCCAACTATCATTAGGCAATGGGGCAGCCACATGCTTCACCTTCTTGTCCACGGTCTTGTACTTTGTTTGCACCTTGACTGTCCTCGCTTCCTCAATCAACCGCCCAAGCTCTTCGATGGCGGTGTATATGTCAACTGAGTTGACTGGAATTACCTTGTCTTCATTGAGGCCCGAAATGACTACCCTCTCCATCTCTCTGAGAGTGTCGTCGAACGAGACCGCCTCCATGGCGTTGTTTATGGTGTTATCTTCCCCCAATAAGTTACATTGTTTGAGATACCTTTCGTATCTCTTGGCCCTAGACTTATCTCTATCACTTAAACTAGTAATTTTACAAGCTCCATTTTCGGAGAACCAAAATTGTTTCCTATTACATTTAATAGTTTTACAAGCGTTTAGGGTCTTCGTTTGCCTTGGGCTATTGCGGCCCCACTCTTTAATAGCCCGAATAAAAAATCCTCTCGGCTATCCCCTTTGAGGGAGGCTCGATTGCGCTCATGGTTGGGCCTCACCGTAAGGAATTGGACCAAATGCTTCCCATCTTGGCTCTTGACCCTCGCATATGCCGACCCGTTGTCTAGCACCTTCGTCTCCATGCGAACCGCCGTGATGTATGGTTCACCCAAGATGACCGGGTGCGAGGACGTCTCTTGAACAAAGAAATGTTGATCTATTTCTACGTCCTCCACCTTCACAAGTACATTCGGGCAAGCCCCGTATAGCTCCTCGGTTGCTCGGGTTGCCGCTCTAATCTTCCACCCGTGCTTCGTGTTGATCGGCCACTTTCCCTTTCTATAAAAGTCCATGGACATAAGGTTGATCTCAAAGCCATGGTCGATCAATGCTACAACCGGCTCTTTTACATCTCCGACCCGTACCGGTGTCTCCGTTGTCGCTCTCGCCCAATGCGGCCTCGTGTAGTGACTGTCCGCATAATCTTCGTCTTCCTCGGGAACCTCAGTTGACAATGCATTTACAATCGCGGGCTTTGCCACTTCTTGCTCTGTCTAGAGCTGCTTTCTCTTCATTAGGTCGATGATGACCTCGTGGAATTCTTTCTTGGCAATTTCGAGGACCTCTCGTAGATTAAACTCTACGCGACTATCGAGGATCCTATCCTCCACTACCGTCTTCAAGTCTGTTGCTTGTTCGATCTCCGAGCAAAGCTTGAAGTTAGGGGGGTTCCCCTTCTCTTTCCATATTTCGTCGCGTGCTTGAGACAGGTTTGGCTCTTCCCTTCTTCGTGCACCTCGAGCGTCTTATTTCCTTGATGGACCGGCTCCCTCGTCATTTCCTACCTTCTTCTCTTCTACCATTACTTCGTAGTTTTGGCAAACGGCTTCCACTAAGCCTGTCTTTTCTTCCACCAGATCCTTCCACCCGGTTGCTTCTTGGACCCTTCTTTCCGCTTCGTCCGCTTCTTCTCTTTTGAACTTCCCCTTAGAGAGGCTTCCAAGGATTGCCGGCCAAAAGTCAAACTCTTTCTCCTCTTGCCTCCTCACCTCTTTCCCCACTCGGATCCCAGCTGACGCCGAGTAGTGGACGGCTTCAACATGTCGTGCTTAGGCCTCCTCCATTAGCCTTCTCATGCCCCCTCGGCCTTGATTGAATCCCAAGGGGCGCCTTGTCTCCGTCGAATAGACCCTATTGTTCCAAAGATAGACAATATCCTTTCTTAGGGCCTCTTGAAAGTCTCCACACTCCCTTCGTAGGTGGTCGGGGTTGTCGCACCACATACATCTTTGTGCGAACGGGGGACGTCGATCTTGAGGGCCGCCACTCTCTATCCTAGCTTGCGCTATTTGGAGATCTCGCACCATCTTGTGAGCTCGTCACCACGTTTCTCTCGGGGACGAACCTTGCATTTGCTTGCTCTCTTTCTTGAGGTATTCTACCACCCCTGGGTTCGTGTGTCTCATTAATGGAGCCTGTGGATGTTTAGCCGTAGCCGCTTAACGGAGACCCATCATTCCATTCCCTTCTCTTATCGAAGCGGCTACAAACCCGTTTTACCATAGCCCAATCCGTCGTAAGCCCATCATCAGTTTCGAGGAGGGACCCCACCTTCTCTCGATCTCGTGCATCAACAATCTTTATGAATAGTAGGACCTTGCTTGTGTCAAGCACCATCCTATCGAGCGTTGAGAGTCGCACGAAGCACTTCTCAAATTCTTGTAAAAGTACCATAGTATTTCTCCCCTTGCCGGGAAGGTCAACCCACTCCATTAGATCTCTTTTCGAAATTCTGAGTGAGTCATCAAGGCCGTACTTCTCGAGGAGTCTTTCTTCGAACTCTACCCAATTGCAACAGTCCTCTTGGATCTCGAGTACCTCCGCGTGGATACTCGGCGTTACCACTCTAGCGAATCCGGTTAGCCGCCTATCTTCGGGGACGTTTCACATACGCATTTCGGCCTTATAGGCATCCAAGTAGCTCGTGATATCTCTTCCATTGAACCGACCCGTTGTGCTAACCACCGTCCGTCTCTATGGCCCAGTCTAGGCCGGTGATGCCTTCTTGGGCATTTACCAAGCTGTCCACCGCCGCTGCCATCGCTTCAGCGAGTTCTCCTCCTCGTATCTTGGTTCTCCCTTGCCGCCCTTTCACGTCGGGTTCACCAATTTATGTCGCGAAGTTTCGTGCACGTGTGTTACTTGGGCAGGATCACGGGGGTCTTGGACTAGGGAGTACTCAAGGGATAGAGAAGACCCGAGGTTTGCTTTACGACAATACTACTTCCCGAACCCTTCCCAAGCAAGGTCTCGTTGCCCTTTGTTTTGTGAGGCCGGTGGCTCTCGTTCATAACGACTCGTCGATCTTCCGAGCCAAGTGACCAAATGGGTACAAGCAAGATGAGCACGCAACATGAACGCACAAGGGGACGATAACACAAACACGAATGTCCGTACGTCTTTATGAGGAGGAGAGGTGCATGGGCACGCTCGAACGCTCCCTCGTCACAAGACGTCAAACGTACGAGGAAGACACAAAACACATGCACAAATGCTCGTACGCCATTATGAGGAGGAGAGGTGCATGGGCAAGCCCGAACGCTCCCTCGTCACAAGACGGCCGAACATACAAGGAAGACACAAACACACACACAAAATGATTGTACACCTTTATGAGGAGGAGAGGTGCTGTCAGGAACAGTACTAAGACAGAGAAGGAATTAGTACTAAAAGAAGTATTAGTACTAAGAGAGGTGAAGAACTCTCGAGAGAAGGAAAGAGTGAGTGAGAGGGAGGGAGAGAGAGATCAAGAGAGAGAGAGAGAGAGAGTGATGATAAGAAAAGATATATATTATGTGAAGAAAATGTACAGTAGCTAGGAGGCTTAAGACTGGCGTTGAACCGATTTGGTTCGAAATAATGCCTTGTGCCTCCTTTTATAGTGTTCTAAGGAATACTCCTGAAGTTTCTAGAATGTTCCAGAGAAATCGGGAATATACATCAATTTTCTATAATAAAACATAAATGAAAATAATATTCTATGTATTACAATGTATAGTCTAATGGTCAAGAGCTCGACCCATGTAGTATAAGGTCATGGGTTCGAGTCTTGCCATATCATGACACTATCCTCCCTTTAAAACGACGAGTGTAACGAGTCGTTTTGGATTGAGGACCCGGTTTGTCTGGATATTGACGATGGAAGTCTTCAAGAAGAGCACGAGCATTGGTGACATTCTCTATCGGTTCCCAAGTACGCTCGCTGGGACTATATCCTAGCCAGTTGACTAGATAGTAGAGCTTGTTGCGAACAAGCTTGGAATTTAGGATGGCGGTAACCTCGTACTCAGGTCCATCTTTAAGATCGATCGGGGGTGGAGGCTGTGTAATACGTCCTGGGATGGTGCTTTCTTGATAGGGTTCGAGGAGAGAACTATGAAACACCGGATGTATCCGAAGTTGTGGAGGTAGATCAAGACGAAAAGCGACATCATTAATCTTTTCGATAATACGGAAAGGACTTAATCGCCGATAATCCAACTTCCCGTATGGGCGAGTAGTCTTGATGTGTCGTTGGAGTAGCCATACCCGATCTCCAATGTTAAAACTAGATGGGAGTCGATGACGATCCGCATAAACCTTGTGTGTTTGTTGAGCTTGTTGGAGATGAGTAGATAAATCCGCTTGTATCTTGTGTAACCTCTCCAAACGATCCTCTACGCAAGGATTTGTGGACACCTCTGGGGTTTCAAGTACACACCACCGGGGGTGACATCCCATATAAGCATAAAATGGCGTAACTTTCGTGGATGCGTGGATAGAGTTGTTATAGGCAAATTCGGCGAAGTGGAGAATATCTGCCCAGTCATCCTGATGATAGCTGAGAAAGCACCGCAGATATTGCTCCAGCGTTTGATTGGTTCGTTCGGCTTGGCCGTCAGTTTGTGGGTGGTTGGCGGAGGAGAGGTTACAAGTGACCTTGAGCATGTTAAAAAGGTGCTTCCAGAATTTTGACACGAACTGGGGTCCACGGTCGCTGATGATACTATCGGGAAGTCCATGATGCCGACATACTTCACGCATGACAATTTCGGCAGTGTCTTCACTGGAGATCTCCTTAGTACATGGCAAGAAATGAGCCATCTTCGTATATCGATCGACCACCGTTAGAATCGCATTGAACCCCTTAGAGACTGGAAGATTTGTGATGAAGTCTAGAGCAATGGATTGCCACGGCTTGCTTGGAATTGGTAATGGTTCTAATAAACCATATGGATGATGCCTTGGCATTTTTGCTCTATAGCATGTATCACAAGTCCCAACAAAATCCTCGATAAATTGTCGCATACAGGGCCACCAGAATGATCGTTGTACTAAATGTAGTGTTTTAGTACTACCAAAATGCCCAGCTGTATATGTGTCATGACAGTTTTGTACTACTTGAAGGCGGAAAGAACCATTAGGAACATACAAAAGTTCTTTAAAGAAGAGTAATCCATCATGGTATTTGAATTGCTGATAGTCCGTACCTGGTGGTTGCGACTGTGAACACGACGCTTGAGAGGGATCAATTTGTGCTAGTATAGCTTGGGCGAACGCATCTGTCTTCAAGTCTTCGCGTATGGTATCGATAATGCGGGAATCCATGGGCATGTCAAAGATCTTTGTTGCTTGTAGTCGTGCCGGTCCCAAGATGACTTGTTTTTTGTTATCGAAAGCTGGCTCGCCGGGACGGGGTGCTAGATACGAACGCCATGATAATGCATCTGCCTTCCCTTGGTGCTTTCCCGGACGATATGTAATTTTGAAGTCGAAACGCGTGAGGAAGTGGGCCCACCGAGCTTGACGTCGATTCAACACACGAGCATCCTGAAAGTAGGCAAGGTTCTTGTGATCACTAAATACGGTGACCGTATGAGAGGATCCCTCCAGAAAATGCCTCCATTGCATAAAAGAATCCACTATTGCCAATAGCTCCTTATCATGAATTTCGTAGTTGATTTCGGCGGCGTCAAACTTGCGTGAGTGAAAAGCCACAGGATGTAGCTTCTCATCATTCCCCTGTTGTGACAGAATGCTCCCCAATGCAAAATCCGATGCGTCAACTTCGATAATAAATGGTTTTTCCGGATTGACATGAGCTAGAATTCGAGCCGATGTAAATGCCTTTTTAAGACTTTCGAAAGCCACGTCCGTTTCTTCAGACCAAATGAACGGTTGTCCCTTCTTGGTAAGTTGTGTGAGAGGTAGAATGATCTTTGAGTAATCTTGTATGAACTTCCGGTAAAAATTGGCAAAGCCTAGGAAGCATTGCACATCCCGCACCGAACGTGGAGTCTGCCATTCTACCACCGTTTTGACCTTAGGTGGGTCCATGGTGATGCCTTCTGACGAAATGATGTAGCCGAGAAATTCCACTTGGTTGCACCCGAAACTACATTTTTCCAGCTTTGCATACAGACCATGTTCTCGAAGTCGTTTTAGTACTAATAGTACATGAGAATCATGTTCTTCTTGGGTCTTTGAATAAACTAGTAGATCATCCAAATAGATGATCAAACAATCATCCAATAGATCTCGGAATATATCATTAGCCATGTGCTGGAAGACTGCCGGTGCATTAGTGAGGCTGAACGGCATGACCGTATACTCGAAGTGCCCATATTTGGTGCGAAACGCGGTCTTCCATTCGTCTCCTGGTCGGATCCGTACGAGGTTATATGCTCCCCGTAAGTCGATCTTCGTGAAGAACCTGGCACCATTGATCGGTTCTAAAAGACTTGAGATAAGGGGAAGAGCATACCTATTCCTGATTGTAACATTATTCAGGCCACGGTAATCTACAACAAGACGAAGCGATCCATCCTTTTTCTTGACGAAGAAAATGGGCGCACTGGCTGGAGATTTCGAATGCCGGATGAAACCATTTTCCAAATTCTCCTCTATATAGGCCCGAAGGACTTCCAGGTCGATTGGTGACAAATTGTAGATCGGTCCCCATGGCGGCTCTTTTCCCGGTTGTAAATTGATGGGGCAATCGTACGGTCGATGATGAGGAAGTGTGTTGGCTTGTACTTTATCGAACACATCGGCGTAATGAAGATACTTCTCGGGAAGTTGAACGGTGGATCCTTCTTTAGTGGTGCTGGAGGGGTTTACTGATATTGCAAAGAGGAACATTTCCTCCTTGTGCCCTTCTTTACGCAACTGACGTAGTGAAATGGTTGCCATCTTCTGAGTTGACCCTTGGGTTTGTCGGCACCGGATTTCTCTTGTTCTCCAATCTATGTATGGGTTATGTAACTCGAACCACGGTAATCGTAAAACCATGGGATGTTCTGGGATTCTAATAATATTAAATGATACTACACATGCTAAGTTATCTAGGACAATATTAATGGGCTCTGATTCTTCTATGATATTTCCGGAAGCAATGGGACGTCCTGACGGGAACTCAAGGCTCCTTATGCACAACGCTCGGCCACAACCGAGCTTAGAATCATACAGAGAAAACAGGAAACGAAAACACGCGACACAAAGGAGAAGAAAAATGTACATAGGATGTTTACGTGGAAAACCCAAACTAAGGGAAAAACCACGGCAACCCACAGGCTGCCAACTATCGCTATGTTAGAATGTGCAACAGTGAGTTCACGGAGGCAACGACCTCGTGCTCACGATCCTCGCCACAGGCGGCGGTTACAACAGAGGCTACGACCTATTCCTCTCTCTCTCTCTGTACATTGTTACGTGCTCTCTCTTCTTCTTGCACCAACAAGAAATGACAACAACAACAGCAGTAATCTAAAAGTTTGCCCTAAGTCATATTTATACTAATATGACTTTTCAGCTATTTACAAATATAGCCTCGATGGACTCTCAGAAACATATTTACGAATATGTCTCTTCATCGAATGCTCACCGGGTCTGCACCATCCGGCTCTCCGTAACCGGGTACTCCTCATCCGGTTCTCACCGGGTCTGCACCATCCGGCTGTCCGTAGCCGGGTACTCCTCATCTGGTCTTCACCGGGTCTGCAACCATCCGGCTCTCCGTAGCCGGGTACTCCTCATCCGGTCTTCACCGGGTCTGCACCACCCGGCTCTCCGTAGCCGGGTACTCGTCATACGGTTTCCCATCCGGAGGGACCTATCTCCCAACACGTCCATCAATGACTACTACAGAGGCTGGACACTGTAGTCTTCTTAGGGATATCTTATGAGCTGGAGCAAATTTCTTATCCATAAAGCAAGAGTTAGCTCCAAAATCTAGGAGTGCTAGGACATGTACTAGAGGGGTACTTTTAGTACTAACTATTACTTGGGCTACGAACACATCACTAACTTGCTTAGAGGAAATGGAACCACTAATGGGCTGCATAGATCTAGGGCTGTCCAACCAAACGGCTCTTATTTTGGCTGGACTTAGTCGTTTAACTCTTTCTTTAATTGACTAAGGACATCAAATCTGTTTGCTAGATTTGGGCTATTAGTACTATTAGGACTATCAGATATCCCTACTGAAATAGGCTCGGGTTTAGTACAATTAGAACTAGCGACTATTTGGTTTACCTGTCTTCTTGGCCTATGGGGGCAATTTATTGCAATATGTCCTGGTCCACCGCAGTAAGACATAGTCGATTTGTACGACGTCGTTGCTTTTCTTCTTCGGATAATGGCCCTCGACGACGTGTAGTGTCAATCTCCATCGGAGTCGGAGTATTCACTGGAGGCGCATTATATGACTCCCTCGGAAAAGGTCTTGCTACCACTGAGGCGTACGTGGGCTCTGATCTTGCCCACGGCATCTGTAGTTGTCGTTCCGAACGTCGCTCAAAGAGGCGGTTGTCACATCTCACTGCGCGACTAATTGCTTCTGTTAAGGACTTTGGCTCTTCGGGGAAGGTCAAGAGTAAATCCTTGACGTCGTTGCGTAAACCATAACGAAATTGCTCCATCAATGCTTGATCATCCCAAGGGATATCGGCGGCGAGTAGTCGAAAATCTGCAGCATATGCAGAGGTTGGACGGTCACCTTGGCGTAATCGCCGAATTTTGTTGATTGCGGTCCTGATGCTGTCAGTATGTTACGGGCATGACCATATAATATCCCGTGGTAAGAATTTACCGTAGTATTCTATACACGTGGATAAGTGTGAGGGTTAAACGAGAGTGTAAAGAAGGGGAGGATTACTTTTAATCCTCGGGATTGAGACAACCCATTAGGTCAAGTGTGAACTTGCCTGGGGGCCTTGGGTATCGCTATAAATAAGAGGCCTAGCTACCCTCATTTGATCATCTTTTGACTACATCGAGACTCTGCTCGTGTGGTGGGTCAACTCTTGTAGCGAGCGCGCCAGCACCAGGTACGACTCGACGCCACGACGGTGGTATGGGACGCCGATCGAGGCTCGAGTCCGTCTCGATCCCTTCGCTCGGGGGTGGTCGGGTGGATTGGCACCCTTCTTTCTCTTTCTCCTTTCTATCTTTCATTTCTTTATCCTTATCTTAAGCTTACCTTAGTACCTAGATCTATAATATTTGGTATCAGATTTTTGTACTAATTTTTCTTTGTTTTTCATTTGTCTTTTGATTGATGCTGATCGATCGTTGTGCGGTTGGCCTTGATCCAGACAACGATCAACAAAGAACTTCGGTAACTCTTTCCATAATTTTTCTTTCTATTCTCTCTTCTCCCATCAAATCATGTGTTTAGTTTATATGTAATTTTTTTCATTAAATCAATGATGTTGTAGTGGTCTTTAATTGATTATCTAAAACGTTTACATATGTGCACGAGGTCAATACCTCGTTTGACATATTAATAATATGTGATGAGTGTCGTATGCGTACGAGGTTAATACCTCAATTACGTATTACTTTCACAAACATATGTTACGTTTGCGTATGAGTTTAATACCTTGATTTGTTGTAAACGATATGCGGTTGGTCTCGTATGCGTAAGAGGTCAATACTTCAATTGCGTGTTACGATGATCTCTTATTTGTGGATGTTTCGTGTGCGTAGAGGTATATACCTCGATTACGTATCTCGATCACATCATTTGTGGCTATTTACTATAACGATATGTTTAATATAGGCATATGTGGTCACATATATACGTATTTGATCGTATATATGTGATAAGTAAACATATGTGTATATTCGTTATTACATGATTATATCGAAAGTTGTCATGGTCGGGAAAAGGATGTTGGTGGCCGTCCTTACATTTTTGTGAGAATGGCGTTGTCACCATCCCTTTTTCAACATTTTTTTATTGTTGATAACCCCGTTGACGACCTCGATTTCGTTACGTAAAGAAACGCCAATAGGCAAAATGATGTTGAGTACGTAGGGCTTGACCCACTTCAAGTGAGGTCGCTCCAGTGACGCACGTATCCAACATCCCTCCCTCGTTACATGGATACGATGCCACCATGAGCTCGTTCTTACGAGAGGCATTCGTAATGACGTGACCATGTGATGGCCCACGTGAGCCTACTACGAAACAAGGGCTCATTTGGCTTGACCATTAGGTTGCACTTTGGCGTATGCCATCGTAATTACGAGACTTGAGGTTAGGTAACGTACCAACATAGTTTTGGTAAATGAGGGCGAAATAAGGACCCTTGACATATCTGTTTTTTTTTAAAAACATATATGATCAATTGCCTCGCATATCTCTTATACGCATCAAACATTAAACATTCGAGAAGAGCAACTTACTTGGTTGGCTCAAGTGTTTAATGTATTTGTTCTCGAGGTCTCGAGTTCAAATATGACCAAGACCATACAACATCCTTGATACATATGACTATAACACATGTTTAGACTTAAGGTCTAAGTGCACCTCGGGGTCCTCGTAATAGGACTTAAAGAGCCGAAACCACTTATGTGGGCACCGAAACATAGTTTATTGTTAACATTTTTTTCGTGTATAAACTATTCATGACGCGAACATACATGGTTGAGCCTCGGGGAGCCACCATGAAAAAATCGATATAGAGATCAGGGAAAGACATTTATTTGTCACCCCCATGGTTTTTAAAACACCTTTGTGTTACCATAGTAACCTGATCTTGAACCTCATCTCATACGTCTAGAGGGGTATTGACATGAGATAATGATATCGATTAATGCTCGCCCATGATATGTTTACATCACGACATGATGTTATGACTATATCTCTGACCTTATCCTATTTCTTTTCCAGAAATAATCTTTAATGTCTCAAATTAACGACCCGATGTCATCCGCTCAAGCGGAAGGAACTCAAGGGAATCCTCCTGGACAAATGTCCACTGAGATGTATTTGGCACAAATAACCCAATACCTTAGTTTCACCGCTCAACAGATGACCGAACTTCGGCAATCTCAGAGTGCTCTTGAAGCACGTGTCATTAGTCTACAACGTGAGACTAATAGACCTGATGAGCGACAAGGTGAACCATCATTTGTCGTTAAGCCATTTACGGGAGACAAAAAGGAAAGAACCGAAGAAGCAATCTGCACATGGCTGGGACGATGGGAGTCTCATTTTGAGCTCTATCCCACACCAGATAGTACGAAGATTGCATATGTCGGCCGAGAACTCGGGGGTAAGGCCGCCGCCTGGTGGCGTGGGCTCCGTACTATGGGGAAATTGCCCGATACCTGGACAGATTTTGTCACGGTTTTTAAGGGCCAATTTCTGCAACCTCCCTCTCGAACCGAGGCAGCACAAGCTTTAATGAACCTCTCTAGCAGGAAATTTTCCTCGCTAGAAGACTATGTTCACCATGCTAGAACCCAAATCCAAAAATCGGGTCTAGAAGGGGACAATTGGTTGATAGCTTGTTTTGTCAATGGCATCCCCAATTCGGACTATCACTGGATAGTGCACGATAAGGATCCAAAATCCTTCGAAGAGGCCGTTGAAATAGTTCTTCGCTATCAACGCACTTCGAAGAAGGACCATAACAAACCCAACGAAGCGCCCGGGACTAAGCAGTCGCAATTTGTTGGGAAACGCAAGACACCCAACGAATTCCTGGATCGCGATTGTAAGCGACAACATCCTTTTTGTGTATTCTGCAAAAAGAAGGGTCATACAAAAGATCAATGTCGAAAGCTCCAACGGAAAGAGCACGACAACAAAGCTAAAGCTGCAGACCATAAAGGTCAGATTCCTAATGTCCTTCAGGTCTATACACATCATTTAAGTAATTGTCAATGTTCTTTCCCTCACTATGTATTGGGTCCCAATGATTTACTACGTGCAAACGGGTATATCAATGGATCTCCCGTACAATTTTTATTTGATTCGGGAAGCTCGCACAATTTTGTGAATGATCGTTTGGTTCAGATATGGGGAATCCAACCCACCGTAAGTGATCACACCTACACGGTGCACTTGGCTGATGGAAGAGTACAATACATCAACGGGGCGATTCATTCATTAGGAATTTCTATTGATACTTATATAGAGGAAGTAGACTTCCATGTAATGAATCTTTGTACCACCGATGTAATACTGGGTTATCCCTGGTTTTATAATAAAAACTCTTCTTTATTGATTGATTGGGTTCGTCATTCCATTTCTTTTGTACTGAACGATTGTACGCATTTTATTCAATGTGTAAAAAAAAAATCCCTCTCGATTGTTTCCTCGTGTCCATCAATATCCGAGTTGTCTTGTTCTACGTTATTTTATTGTGTACTTGATCCGGACATTCACGTTTACAATATCGATAATGTCCCGATTCAATTAACATATTTTGAACAACAACAACTTGATGAAATCTTAAATGATTTTCATGATGTTTTTCCAAGTGAACTACCTGATGGGTTACCTCCTAAACGTAATATAGACCATCGTATAGATATTGTACCTGGTGTTGCACCAATAAGTATACCTCCGTATCGCTTAAGTCGATCCGAAGAAGATGAGGTATCTAAGCAACTCAAGGACTATTTACGAATGGGTTATATACGTTATAGTAAATTTCCATGGGGTGCACCAGTTCTCTTGGTTAAAAAGAAAGAGGGCACATGGCGTATGTGTATTAATTACCGACGCTTGAATAAAGTGACGATCAAGAATTCGTATCCATTGCCCCGGGCTGACGATCTAATTGACCGTCTCCAGGGAGCTCGGTATTTTACGAAACTTGATCTCCGTACTGGCTACCATCAAATACGAATAAGTGAGGACGATGTTCCTAAAACGGCATTTCGTACGCGCTATGGCCATTACGAGTTTTTGGTTATGCCTTTTGGTTTGACCAATGCTCCGACTACTTTTCAACAAGAAATGAATGACATTTTCCGAGAACAACTTGGAAAATTTGTCGTTATTTTCTTGGATGATATTTTAGTTTATAGCCGTACATTACAAGAACATGCTAGACATGTCCGCTTTGTTTTACAAACGTTGTGTGACAAACAGTTTTATGCGAAGATCTCAAAATGTGAGTTCTTCAGGAAATCAATTACTTATCTAGGACATCTCATAACCGAACGAGGAGTTGAAATTGATCCTTCTCGCATTGAGAAAATCAAGCTTTGGCCCACTCTTCGGAATATTCGAGAAGTTCGATCATTCCTTGGTTTTGTGGTGTTTTTGCGAAAGTCTCTTCGTAATTACTCCCAATTGACGACGCCGTTTACTGATCTTTTAAAAGGTCAAACGCGTAAGTCTACAAAACCTATTGTGTGGAATGCTACACTAGACCTTGCCTTTAAGGAACTCAAGGACCTGGTTTGCAAGGCTCCTTCACTTCTTTTACCCGATCCTTCAAAACCTTTTGAGGTTGAAACCGATGCAAGCGATTATGCTATAGGTGCTGTCTTGTATCAAGATGGTAAACCAATAGCATTCGAGAGTAAGAAACTTGATTCTGCTCAATGTCGGTATACCGTTCAAGAAAAGGAATTATTTGCAGTTATACATGCGCTCAAAACATGGCGCCATTATCTTTATGGAAATCACTTTGTGGTAACTACGAACCACGAGTCCTTGAAATATTTTTGTGACCAACAAGACCTGAAAGGTCGTAAGGCACGATGGGCTGATCTCATCCAGGACTTTGATTTTTCCATACGATATCGTAAAGGTTCCATGAACACTGTCGCTGATGCACTAAGTCGCATCCGTGAAGTTAACATGCTTAGCTTCACTGCAATATCATCAGATCTTTATGATCACCTTCGAGGAAAGTATCCTGATGACAGTTATTTCGCAAAATACTGGGCAAGAGTTGAGTCTGGAACAGACACCACCACATCCTCGAAGGAATACTTCCACATTGCTAACGGTTTGCTCTACCGTAATGGGAAGGTTTGTGTTCCAGATTTACCCGAGGTCAAAAAGAGGATTCTTTTTGAATGCCATGATGCACCCTCCGCAGGGCACCCTGGAATACATCGTACACTCGTTCTCATCTCCACTCAATTTTATTGGCCTAAGATGCGTCCTGACATACATAACTATGTGACTAAATGTCACCAGTGTCAGGTTAACAAAGCCGAGCGACTTAAAGCCGCAGGACTTTTACATCCCCTGGACATTCCCAATAATA
Source organism: Azolla caroliniana (assembly GCF_043228905.1). Classification (NCBI taxonomy): domain Eukaryota; kingdom Viridiplantae; phylum Streptophyta; class Polypodiopsida; order Salviniales; family Salviniaceae; genus Azolla; species Azolla caroliniana. The sequence continues at coordinate 9,844,958 of NW_028230448.1, forward strand.
AGTGGGAAAGTATATCCATGGATTTTATTGTTAGCCTTCCTCGCACCCAAAAAGGTCATGATGCCATCTGGGTTGTCGTTGATCGACTAACTAAAATGGCCAGATTTATTGCTACTAAAACCACGGTAACAGCTCCTGAATTGGCTTACCAATTCGTTGACGCATTGTTTCGTTTTTATGGGTTACCGATGGATATCGTGAGTGATCGAGATCCAAAGTTTACTAGTGACTTCTGGACACAAGTCTTTAAGAAGTTAGAAACTACGTTGAGCATGAGCTCCACGGATCATCCTCAATCCGATGGACAGACAGAACGAGTAAATCAAATTATTGAGGACATGCTTCGAGCATACGTTGGTGCAAAACCAACAAAATGGGAACGTTATCTCCCAATTTTGGAGTTTGCTAATAACAGCTCTAAGCATACGTCGACGGGATATAGTCCTTTTATGTTGATGTATGGTTTTCAGCCACGAGCCCCGATTGATGTTAATATACATCATGATGAGTTGCGAAGTACGCAAAACTTTCTTCGGGATATGCAAGATATGTTGCATATTGCACGAGATAATATAAAAACAGCTCAAGATAGAGCGCGTTTTTATGCCGATCATCATAGGCAACCTCGTGTATTCAACCCTGGACAGAAGGTATTTTTACGTGTACATCACAATTCTAAGACATTGTCTACGGGTAAGTGCGCTAAGTTAGCCCCACGGTTTTGTGGACCTTTTACAGTCCTCAAACGCATTGGGTCATCAGCCTATCGTCTCGCTCTTCCCGATGGTGTCGGAATTCATCCAGTCTTTCATGTGAATCGTCTAAAAGAACTTCTAGGTTCTGGCGACAATATAGTTACGACTGAAACTCTGGTTACTTCTGAAGAATTATCTTCTAAACCACATGTACCAGAAAGAATTCTCGATGTTAAAACAAAAAAATTACGTACTAAAGAAATCCGAGAATTTAAAATAAAATGGATGGATAAATCAATAAAAGATGCCACATGGGAACGCGAAAATACTCTTAGAACTAACTTCCCTAACTTTCCATTGCAAGAGTGCAATGTTTTAAAGAGGGGGAGTATGTTACGGGCATGACCATATAATATCCCGTGGTAAGAATTTACCGTAGTATTCTATACACGTGGATAAGTGTGAGGGTTAAACGAGAGTGTAAAGAAGGGGAGGATTACTTTTAATCCTCGGGATTGAGACAACCCATTAGGTCAAGTGTGAACTTGCCTGGGGGCCTTGGGTATCGCTATAAATAAGAGGCCTAGCTACCCTCATTTGATCATCTTTTGACTACATCGAGACTCTGCTCGTGTGGTGGGTCAACTCTTGTAGCGAGCGCGCCAGCACCAGGTACGACTCGACGCCACGGCGGTGGTATGGGACGCCGATTGAGGCTCGAGTCCGTCTCGATCCCTTCGCTCGGGGGTGGTCGGGTGGATCGGCACCCTTCTTTCTCTTTCTCCTTTCTATCTTTCATTTCTTTATCCTTATCTTAAGCTTACCTTAGTACCTAGATCTATAATACAGTATCTCCGAAACATGCTTTAAACTCACCTAGAAACTCTTCAAAATTGTTGAGTAACGGGGATTCCTTTTCTAATAGTGGAGCGAACCATGCAAACGCTGAGCCACTTAACAAAGTGCCTACTAAACCCACTCGTGATGCATCAGTGGGATACTGGGAAGGATGCATTTGAATAACTAATCGTACCTGGTTAAGGAACCCTCTAAACTGCGATCGCGTTCCATCGAACTTCGTGGGAAGGCCAATCTTGGGTTCTTTATGAATCCCTTGTGTTCCGGGCCCTTGTTGTTGCATCACTATGATGGTTGCTTCGAGTTGTTGCACGCGTAACGCAAGTTCCCCATGCTCTTGTTGCGTTTGCTGCTTTTCTAAGGAGATTTGCTGAAGAACCCCAGCAACCGTTGGTTTTCTTGTTCCAAAGCATGGAACTTCTCTTTCAAGCATTGAAATTCCGAGAAAACAGATTGATATTCTTCAACGCTAACAGTGGCCATGGGATGAAAGAAAAGAGGAATAAGAGATTAGTAGGAAATGAGAGAGACAGAAGGTAGGGAAATCGGTTCAAACTGTCAGGAACAGTACTAAGACAGAGAAGGAATTAGTACTAAAAGAAGTATTAGTACTAAGAGAGGTGAAGAACTCTCGAGAGAAGGAAAGAGTGAGTGAGAGGGAGGGAGAGAGAGATCGAGAGAGAGAGAGAGAGAGTGATGATAAGAAAAGATATATATTATGTGAAGAAAAATGTACAGTAGCTAGGAGGCTTAAGACTGGTGTTGAACTGATTTGGTTCGAAATAATGCCTTGTGCCTCCTTTTATAGTGTTCTAAGGACTACTCCTGAAGTTTCTAGAATGTTCCAGAGAAATCTGGAATATACATCAATTTTCTATAATAAAACATAAATGAAAATAATATTCTATGTATTACAATGTATAGTTTAATGGTCAAGAGCTCAACCCATCTAGTATAAGGTCATGGGTTCGAGTCTTACCATATCATGACAGGTGCATGGGCAAGCCCGAAATGGTCCCTCGTCACGAGACGGCCGAATGTACAAGGAAGACACAAACACACGCACAAAATGTTCGTACGTCTTTATGAGGAGGAGAGGTGCATGGGCACACCCGAAACAATCCGTCGTCACAAGACGACTGAATATACAAGGAAGATATACACACACACAACGCCTTTATGAGGAGGAGAGGTGCATGGGCAAAGCCCGAACGGTCTCCTCGTCACAAGACGGCCGAACGTACAAGGAAGACACAAACACACGCACAAAATGCTCGTACGTCTTTATGAGGAGGAGAGGTGCATGGGCACGCCCGAAACGGTCCCCTCGTCACAAGATGGCTGAACGTACAAGGAAGACACACACACACACAACGCCTTTATGAGGAGGAGAGGTGCATAGGCAAGCCCGAACGGTCTCCTCGTCACAAGACGGCCGAACGTACAAGGAAGACACAAACACACGCACAAAATGCTCGTACGTCTTTATGAGGAGGAGAGGTGCATGGGCACGCCCGAAACGGTCCCCTCGTCACAAGACGGCTGAACGTACAAGGAAGACACAAACACACTTGTACGAAGACACAAACGCACACACAAATGCTCGTACGCCTTTATGAGGAGGAGAGGTGCATGGGCACGCCCGAACGGTCCCCTCGTCACAAGACGGCCGGACGTACAAGGAAGACACAAACACACGCACAAAATGTTCGTAGGTCTTTATGAGGAGGAGAGGTGCATGGGCACGCCCAAAACGGTCCCGTCGTCACAAGACGGCCGGACGTACAAGGAAGACACAAACACACGCACAAAATGCTCGTACGTCTTTATGAGGAGGAGAGGTGCATGGGCAAGCCCGAACGGTCCCCTCGTCACAAGACGGCTGGACGTACAAGGAAGACACACACACACACAACGCCTTTATGAGGAGGAGAGGTGCATGGGCAAGCCCGAACGGTCCCCTCGTCACAAGACGGCCGGACGTACAAGGAAGACACAAACACACGCACAAATGCTCGTACGCCTTTATGAGGAGGAGAGGTGCATGGCCAAGCCCGAACGGTCCCCTCGTCACAAGACGGCCGGACATACAAGGAAGACACGAATAAAGAAAGAAGGAGAGAAAGAAACACAAATTATATCGACCAAAGAGATAAATACATGTTCGATTCCAACGCAAGAGAACCCTTAATAAAATAGGGTTTTGTTTACAATGACAACTTATAGTTAACCACAAGCTCAATCAAAACATAAATATTAAATGCCCTTAGAGACAAAAGCAAATCCGAACACGGCGAAGATGAACACACGAGCACCACCAAAATGCCAATTCCAACGAAGCACGACCACCCGAACGGTGAGCACACGGGCTCGCAACGACGAACGGGGCAGAGCAACGTCGAACCAACGAAGCTTGGGCTCACGAGCACTTCGAGTGCCGACGCGAAGAAGACGGGCACGTGGCGATGGGGTGATGAAAGGGTATGAGATGAAGAGAAGTGGTGAATAAGGAGATGAAGAGCTTCGAAGGAAAATTGGCGATAGTCTCCTCCTCCCAAAACGTTCTCCCCAATGAGCCCCCCTCGACCTCCTGTTATAGGAAAAAAAGAAAGGGGGGTCGCCAAATTTGTCTTCAATGAAAAAGGAATAAAATTCCTTAAATCACACTACACTATAAGTCCAAATTCGAACTGTGCACCTCTAGCCATTAGTCAATGTGACTATCCACTAGCCCACTAATTCTCTCTTATATAATATATAATTCTATCTCTATAAATTCATAGCCTATCTCCCCTCTACCTTTTATCTCTTCTCTCTCTTACTTTTTGCACGAGCTTGTATACCTCCTTTTCACCCTTTCTTTTCCTTTTGATTTTGCATATGCACAATTAATTGCTTTTGTGAGCACAGACATTGCACATGCACATTTTGGACCCCCCCTTTTCGCCGGTTTTTCCCACTCTCGAGCACGCCACATCACGACACCGACCCAAGTTGAGCTTGCTCACTCAACCTCCTCCTCCGCTCCATCGTCAATCCGGTCCTTGTTCGATTGCTTATACCCTTCGTCGTCATCATCAAGACCCTCCACTACGACAACCTCAGGAGTATCCAGTTAGCGAAGAACCTTGTCTTCCACGCCTAGACTAAGAAAATTGAGGTGCACTACCACTTTGTCCGCGAGCGTGTCCTCTTCAGTGAAGTCGAACTTCAGTATGTTTCGACGGATCGGCAGACCGCCGACATGTTCACCAACCCCCTTGGTCTCGACAAGTTGTGGTGATTCTCGAGTGCGCTTGGGTTGCGACACCTGGATGTGCCGAACTTGAGGGGGAGAGAAGTCCCGGAAGACCACGGAAGGGAGCCGGAAAGGAGCGGAATAGACCGTGACGCCAAGTCGAATGACAAATTCGATTTCGGGTCGGCTGAAGAAGCTTAGGGCAGATCCGCGAAAGAGTCCAAAAACGGATGTAAGGGAAGTAGTCGAAAGAAAGAGACGAAACCAGCCAAGCATTGGGGAGATGAAGCTAACTCAGATGAGAGCAAAAACCAATCGGAGGAAGCTGATTCGGTTCGGATGTTTGATTCGGAGATGTTGAATCAACCGAGGGCCAAGCGGAAGAAAGGGCAGCCGAAGAGGTGCCAACATCACGACAACAAGGGAGTTGAGAAGGGTTGCACGAGCACACATGCCGACCGGAAGGGTCGAGGCGCGCGGAATCGAACAGGACGAGGCGTGAAGCCAGAAGAAACCGGAGTGGTGATTCGGAAGAACCAGAAGAGCCTCAAGTTGAGCTTGAGGGGGAGTGTTGAGATACAAGCTCAACATTGGCCGAATCGGTTGTGCAAACCGAGAACCGGATCAATTGGGACTGATCGGTTAGGCCGGACCGGTGCGTAAACCGGTACACAAACCGGTGCGCAACGAGAAGCCGTAGCGGTGCGTAAACCGCGAGGCCGTTGGAAAGATATTCCGTGTAGGAATATATTTTGGGAGTTAGTGTAGAGCTCAGTTATGAGCATTGAAGTACGTGTCAGTACTTCTGTCAGTTCGTATGGACTTGTATAAAAGTGCTCACTGAGCACATCCTATGTATAGACTGAGTATTATTTTTTGAAAGAGTTGCGTGTATTGACTCTCTCTCCCTCTCTCTCTCTCTCTCTCTCTCTCTCTCTCTCTCTCTCTCTCTCTCTCTCTCTCCCGCGTACTGTGTGAGTCCAATCTTTCCATTAAACCTGTGTTTTTTCCTACGTTTGGTTTTCTGTTGCTTTCGCACGTTGTTCTTTTTACACATATGTTGTCGGTGGTCTTCATTCTATTAGTGGGTGTCCCCTTACACTCGTTGTCGGCTCCAGTTCAGATGTATCTACCGACTCTACTCTCAGCTCGGGTTCATATGTCTCAATCGGTTGTCGGATGTTCACTGACTCCGACTTGTATTCTTCGATTGACCTTAGTAGCTCTCCCGACTCTTACTCATAGCCAGTCGGTCTCTCCGAGTCGACTGAGTCGGATTCGGTTATGCCGACTGGCTGTCTCCAAATAGCCAACTGTGTCGGTTCACTTGGCCTCACATCGATAGTAGTGGAGGTTGACTGGGTAGTCGATTTTGACTTTTGTTGCTTCCAGTCCCCTATCGTCTTGTCTTCCAAGAAGATTACGTGTCAACTCCTCGATACCTTGTCGACTAGGTCTCATAGCCTATAGCCAAACTCATATTCCGAGTATCCCATGAATATGCATGGTTTCGACTTATTGTCAAGCATAGACCTCTGATCCTTATCCACATGCATATATACTAAGCATCCAAACACCCTCAGATGTGTTGGTAGGAGACATCCTTTCTTGTCCACACCCTTGTGGAACATTACCCTTCAATGGCACTGAGGGAGACTTGTTGATCAGATAAACAGTTGTATATATTGCCTCAGCCCAATAGGATTTTGGCAGTTTATAATGAGAGAGCATGCTCCTTACTCTCTCCATGATTGTTCAATTCATCCTCTCTGCAAGCCTATTCAACTCAGGGGTCCTCGGCACTGTGTATTTGATTTGAATACCTTGGGCCTTGCAGTATTCCTCGAAGTAACCTCTATATTCACCACCATTGTCGGTTCGGTCAGCCTTCAACTTCCGACCTGACTCCCGTTCGACTCTTGCCTAGAACTCCTTGAAATATGACAGTACGTGATATTTTGACTTTAGTACGAAAGCCCACAACTTTCGACTATAGTCATCGATGAAGGTCACAAAGTATTGCCCGCCTCGATGCAATAGAGCATTCACATAACACACATTTGTGTGTACTAGTTCCAGTGCAGCTTATCTTATTCTCGGTGGTCTTGTCTGGAATGTTGCTCGGTTCTGCTTTCCGACTAAGCAGTCGACACACTTCTCCAAGTGCACTTCCTTTACTTCTGGTCAGCTAACACATGCATCCCTGTTGAGATACAAGCTCAACATTGGCCGGATCGGCTGTGGAAGCCGAGAACCAGACCGGTGCGTAAAACGCGTGCGTAAACTGGTACGCAAACCGGTGCGTAATGAGAAGCCGTAGCAGTGCGTAAACCACGAGGCCGTTGGAAAGATATTCCGCGTAGGAATATATTTTGGGAGTTAGCGTAGTGCTTAGTTATGAGCATTGAAGTACGTGTCAGTACTTCTGTCAGTCCGTATGGACTTGTATAAAAGTGCTCACTGGGCACATTCTATGTATAGATTGAGTATTATTTTTTAATTGAATTTCTGTGTGTTCTCTCTCTCTGTCTCTCCCGCGTACTGTGTATATTCAAGCTCTCCATTAAACCTACCTATTTTCTGTGTTCGGTTTTCTATTGTTTCCGCACATAATCTTTTTCATGGTATCAGAGCGAGAGGGTTGAGAACCTCTGCAGCCGACCTTAGCTTGAAAAGAAAACTAACCAAGAAGACAAGAAAAACAAAATAGATAGAGGCATGGCTAGCTCGCTTCCTACCGAGAAGCTCGACAGAAACAACTATGCTTCTTGGTCCTACAAGATGCACCAGTACCTACTCGGGCACGGTTACTGGAGTTATGTCGACGGAGCAAATGACACAGCACCCGAATCGACACACAGAGATTTCCCGGCGTGGGAACAGTCGACGAGCATAGTACTGTACTACTTCGCGTCCTGTGTGGGTGAACAACTTCTAAGCTACATTCGGGATGCAAAAATGCCGAAAGATGCTTGGGGAAATCTCAAGAAGATTTTCGCCGCAACCACTACAGCCAGAAAGCTTCAACTCTGACAGGAGCTGAGTAACCTATGACAACGCGATTTGTCTGTGGCTGATTACACCTCAAAGATCAAAGATATATCCGACTCCTTAGCGTCCATCGATGTGAACGTTAAGGAAGGCGAAATGGTGCAGATCTGTCTCCGGGGACTGGTGTCGAAGTTCAGAGCGTTTAGAACTGCTGTGTGTACACGGGAGAATACGCCGTCGTTTTTCGACTTACAGTCGATGCTCCTTATAGAGTAGAACCACGTGGGTGCATCGACGAGCACGCATGCCGACAACAAGATGTTGTACATGGAGGGAGATAGGCCCCGTGGTAGTGCCGGATGGGGCGAGTCGGTGCGCAATGGAGGCGGTCGACGGGATCAAGGAAGAAGACACTGAAGTGATGCCGACAACAATTCCAGACCCTCCGGAAATAGGGGGAGTCAAGGTGACGAGAATCGGCAAGGGAAATCTCGAAATGCTGGTACTGTGGCAAAAAGGGCCACAAAGAGAGCGAGTGCTGGAAGAAGCGCGCTGATTTGGAGAGGAACGGATCTAGATCAGGTTCCGGACAGACCGATAAAGGGAATCGGCAGCGATCGCACTACGCCGAAGGATCCGGAAAAGCCGGAAAAGGGTCGGCGTTCGTGACGAGACAGGAAGCGAAATCGATGAAGGTGTCCACCCTGAAATCGGACGAGGTGTGGTACGTCGACTTCGGGGCCTCAAACCACATGACGTGCCACAAGGAGTGGTTCTCATACCTTGAGAAACCGATGCAACCGGGAGTAGTCGCAACCGGAGACGACACTCCGCATCCGATCGCGAATGTCGGTGAGGTTCCCCTAAGCCATGTCAGGCGGAAAGGGAAACTCATGAACATGTTACACGTCCCCACAATCACGAAGAATCTGGTGTCAGTCGGGCAGATCGTCGACCAGGGGATGCAAGTCCGGTTCACACATCTCGGGTGCTTCATCGAAGAAGAAGGCTGAGTTATTGTGCAAGGGCATAGAGACGGGAGGATGGTTATCCTCGACTCTAGTGACGGTGGCACCACAATGTTCGCGAAAGGACAAAAAGTCGAGTCGGCTATCGACTTATGGCACAAGCGGATAGGCCACGTCAACTATCAGCGGCTTCAGTACCTACAATCGAAACAGGTGGTATTCAGATTACCCAAATTTAGTGGCCGGAAGGCACGAATTTGTGAAGCCTGCCAGCTAGGGAAGCAACACCGACTTCCTTTCCATCGGATGGGGGCCGGCACAAAACGTTAGTCTTGGTGGGAGTCGATATTTTGTCTCCTTCATCGATGACTATACGCGGCACACGTGGATCTACCTCATTGAGAAGAAGAGTGAAGTCTTCGACTGTTTTCGGAACCTCAAGAGTTTCGTCAAAAGGGAAACAAGAAGAAAGATCGAGTGCTTGCGGTCAGATGGTGGAAAAGAGTACTTTTCCGGTCAATTCAACGGCTATCTACAATAGATGGGAATTCGGCGCGAATTTAGTTGTAGATACACGCCGAAGCAAAACGGCGTGGCCGAGAGGAAGAATCGGTCAGTTGTGGAAGCGGCACGGGCAATGCTGGAGGAAAAGAGCTTGCCCAAGTTCTATTGGGCCGAGGCAGTACGAACCGCGGTATACATCCAAAATCGGATCGGAGACAAAGTGTCGGCGCATGAGTAGTATTTCGGAAGGAAGCCGAATCTACGACACTTGAGAGTTTTCGGTAGCATTGCGTATGTGCATGTGCCGAAGGAGAAATGGAGGAAGTTGGACGCGAAAGCCGAGAACTATATCTTGGTCGGCTACTCGGACGAGCAAAAGGGTTATAAGTGTTATAACCCTCGCACCAAACAAGCGTGTTGTCGTGAAAATCCGTCACTATGTGCGGATCGTGAGACGGAACCGCCGGGGTTCTGGACGAGAAGGATTTAGAGCAACATGAACAACACAAGCAAGTTTTAAGCATGAGACAAGAGGGAGAGACAAATCATTAGTTTATTGCAAAAGAAAATCAATTCTTTATAATTTCAGAATCGTGTTACAATGGGTTGGGTATGGAAATGAGAGATTAATTTTTCAAAGAAAGGAGCCAACAACCATGCAAGGAGTGGTCCGATATGAATCCCAGAGATAATTTTTGACAAGAAAGATCAATTAAACAAAGCTAGGATTTTGATATCAATATGTGAGATAATTTTCTTCTCGAATTCGAGAGGGAAGAAGAAAGAAGGGAAAAAAAAAACTAGGAGGGAAAAAAATGGGACATATATCGAGCTCCTCGTTGATCCTCCTCCCCAATGTTACTTTGCATGCCCACTTTTAGTTGGATGGCCTCTATTTTTAGTTGCATGGCCTCTGCTTTTAGTTGCATGCCTTTTACTTTTAGTTGCATGACCTTGGCTTTTGGTTGCATGCGATTGTCCGTATAATTCGGCCAAATGACACAATCATCCATAAAGTTTAGCTCGTGCGCAATCCGTACGTTCGTCGCAACCAAACTATAGACGGTCCGCGCGCAAAAGTCCTGACCGTGTAGTAGTGTATGCATCCACGCATGTGTGCGTCCCGACCGCACCGTAGTGTACGCATCCACGCGCGGGCGCGCGTCCAACCCGCACCATGTACGCATCCGCGCGCAAAAGTCTCGACAGCGCCGTAGTGTACGCATCCACGCATGCGCGTGTGCGCACACACACATCCGCGCGCTTGTCCGCACATACGCGTCCGTCCGAAACATCCACGCGTACGCCCGAAACTTGCACACGCGCGTACATCCGAAGACGTCCATGCGCGCGTACGTCCGAAAACGTCCACGCGGCCATGCACACGCGCGTACACCCAAAGCGTGCACACCACGTAGTAGTGTATGCGTCCACGCATGTGCGCGTCCCGACCGCACCGTAGTGTACGCATCCACGCGCGCGCGTGTCTAACCCGCACCGTGTATGCATCCGTGCGCAAAAGTCTCGTCGGCGCCGTAGTGTACGCATCCACGCATGCGCATGTGCGCACACACGCATCCGCGCACTCGTCTGCACATACGCATTCGTCCGAAACATCCACACGTACGCCCCGTGCGCAAAAGTCTCGACGGCGCCGTAGTGTACGCATCCACGCATGCGCATGTGCGCACACACGCATCCGCGCGCTCGTCTGCACATACGCATTCGTCCAAAACATCCACGCATACGCCCGAAACTTGCACACGCGCATACATCCGAAGACGTCCATGCACATGCACGTACACCCAAAGCGTGCACACCACACAATGTAGCCCAAGTCACCTTGAACATTCTATGTTCCACACATTGATAGAATGAATATGTTTTGGTTTCCCTTATATATCCTGGGTTCCAATATTGTCCTATCTATGTGGGATATCGCACAGTTTTGTCTTTTCTTTCTTCTTCTTCAAACTTCACACTCACATAGCTTGATACTTGTTTATCCGTTTCATGCGTAGTAAAATACGCTATGAAACTCTTCAAATTTCATACTCACATAGCTTGATACTTGTTTATCCGTTTCATGCGTAGTAAAATATGCTATAAAACTCTTGAAGACACCTATCTATATGAATACATTAAGCTAATCTTAAATAATTATTTTACTAGTTTTCATATTGTGTGTGAAAAACCACACGACAGCGCGTGAGGCGTGACGTTGTGTTTGACGAGTCCACGTCCTGGTACTTGCCTCCGACTCCGGACCTCAACTCCAATCCGAGTTCTGACGATGAGGTCAGCAAGGCCGAGATGCCCCTGGATGAGCCTAAAATCGGGACCTACGAAGACAGTTCGATTTCGTTTTGGTTAAGCGGACCGAATGGACGACTGAGTCGGTTCGACCAGTCTGATGAAGAGCCGGCAAGTAGTGGAGACTCGGCCGTGCATTCCCCGCATAGGAAGCTGAGGAGACGGCTTACGCGCAAGGGAAAAGGGAAGAAGAAGGTGTCGGATTACGACACGGGTAGGAACGAGTCTGATCGACGCGAGTCCGATTCCGAGGGAAGTGACGACGGGTTTTCAAGACCAAAGTCCGCGTCGGCCAAGAAAGCCTCAACATCGGCTAATGAGCAATTACGCCGATCAACCCACCAGAAGAACCCTGTTGTGCGGTTTGGTTACAACGAGTACATGGTGCATCACTATGCCTACATGGTGCATCACTATGTGTACATGATGCGTGTAGCGGAAGTGCGTGAGACAGAGAGCTACGTAGAAGCGACGAAGGACGCAAATTGGCATGCCACAATGGGGGAAGAGATGCGCGCATCGGTGGAGAATGAAACCTGGGACCTGGTTGACGCACCAAAAGGTGTGAAACCGATCGAATGTAGGTGGGTGTATAAGGTGAAATACAACACCGATGGCTCTTTCAACTTCTACAAGGCCCGGTTAGTAGCAAAAGGCTACATACAGAAGCATGGCATGGACTATGACGAGACCTTTGCGCCTGTCGCAAAGCTGACTACGGTGCGAGTCCTGCTAGCCGTAGCTACGGCAAAGGGGTGGCACTTACATCAGATGGATGTAAAGAATGCGTTCCTTCAAGGTGAGCTTGAGGAATAGGTGTACATGGTACAACCCCCCGGATTTCACTCTGGAATGAACACTTCGGCGGTGTGCCGATTGAAGAAGTCCCTCTACGGACTAAAGGAAGCCCCGCGTGCCTGGAACGTGAAGATCACGCAACGATTGCGTCGGATGGGCTTTGCAACATCAAAATCAGACTCCTCACAATTCATCCGGAAAGGTCGACTCGGGCCGGTTAGTATTTTACTTTATGTTGATGACTTGGTCATCACCGGCGCTGACCTAGGTGAAATTGACCACGTAAAGCTCCAGCTTGCGATGTCATTTGACATGAAGGACTTGGGGGACCTTCATTATTTCCTCGGGATCGAAGTGATCCGTACCCCCGAGGGCATACTGATCAGCCAATGGCATTACATGCTGTGAGTATGATCTTCAAATTCGGGATGGCCGACTATTGTCATGATATGGCAAGACTCGAACCCATAACCTTATGGTATATGGGTCGAGCTCTTAACCATCACACCATCTATTGTAATTCATAGAATATTATTTTCATTTATGTTTTATTATAAGAAAGTAATGTATATTCTAGATTTCTCTGGAACATTCTAGAAGTTTCAGGATTACTCCTGACAACACTACAAAAGAAGGCACTAGGCATTATGTTGAACCAAATTGGTTCAACACCAGTCTTAAGCCTCTTAGCCGATTTGTACTTATCTTTCATATAATATAAGAGTTGTTGTCATCATCCTTCTCTCTCTCTCATTCTCGCTATCTCTCTTTTCGCTTCTCTCTTTCTCTCTCTCTCGGGAGTCTTACGCAGTCCCGTCCTCTTAGTACTAATAGTACTGCTCTTCTTTAGTACTATTCCTGACAGTTTGAACCAATTTCCCGGTCCTCCAATCTACTTGTCGTTCTCCCTCATCCTCCTACCCTTTTCCCTATATTATGGCTACTGTTAGCGCCCAAGAATATCAATCCGTTTTCTCTGAGCTACAGTGCTTAAAAGAAAAATTTGTTGCCTTGGAACAAGAAAACCAACAGCTGATAGGGGATCTGCAACAAATCGCTCTAGAAAAACAACAAATGCAACACCAACATGGGGAGTTAGCATTACGGGTGCAACAACTCGAAGCGGCATTGCAACAACAAGGATCAAGTCCCCAAGGATTTCATAAAGAGCCGAAGATTGGACTTCCTGTGAAATTTGATGGAACGCGATCACAATTCAGGGGATTCCTTAATCAGGTACGATTAGTCCTCCAAATGCATCCTTCCCGATATCCCACTGATGCATCCCGAGTCGGCTTACTAGGCACGTTGCTTAGCGGCTCAGCCTTAGCATGGTTCGCTCCGCTTCTAGAAAAACAATCGCCCTTGCTTAATAACTTTGAAGATTTTATTAGTGAGTTTAAAGCCTGCTTTGGAGACACCGACAGCATCAGGACGACGATCAACAAGATCCGGCGATTGCGTCAAGGCGATCGTCCAGCCTCTGCCTACGCTGCGGATTTCTGCCTACTCGCTTCAGATATACCCTGGGATGATCAAGCACTAATGGAGCAGTTTCGCTATGGCCTGCGAAACGATGTCAAAGATCTACTTCTAACTTTCCCCGAAGAACCAAAGTCTCTTACGGAGGCAATCAGTCGAGCGGTCCAATGTGACAACCGCCTTTTCGAACGACGTTCGGAACGTCAATTACAGATACCACGCTCTAGGTCAGAGCCCACTTACGCCGCAGTCGCGGGTAAACCGTTTGCACGAGACATACCTCAAGCAAATACTTCGACACCGATGGAGATCGATACCATGCGTCGATGCAGCCAGTTATCGGAAGAAGAAAAGCAATGACGACGTGCCAATCGATTATGTCTTTATTGCAGTGGACCAGGACATATCGCCATCAATTGTCCCCATAGGCCAAGAAGACAGGTAAATCAAATCGTCGCCTGTACTAAACCCGAGTCAATTCTTCCCTTCGGAGTGTCTGATAGTATTAATAGTACTAATAGAGTGTCAGATAGTATTCATAGTACTAATAGCCCAAGTATCTCAAACAAATTTGAAATCCTTAGTCAATTAGATGAAGAGTTAAACAATTGAGTCCAGCAAAAATAGGAGCCGTTTGGTTGGACAACAGCCCTAGATCTGTACAACCCATTTGTTGGGAGACAGGTCCCTCCGGATGGGCAGGGAGAAGAACAGTGCCGACGAAACCGGATGAGGAGTACCCGACTACGGAGAGCCGGATGGTGCAGGCCCGGTATGAACCGGATGAGGAGTACCCGGCTACGGAGAGCCGGATGGTGCAGGCCCGGTATGAACCGGATGAGGAGTACCCGGCTACGGAGAGCCGGATGGTGCAGGCCCGGTATGAACCGGATGAGGAGTACTCGGCTACGGAGAGCCGGATGGTGCAGGCCCGGTATGAACCGGAGGAAGAGACATATTCGTAAATATGTTTTTGAGAGCCCATTGTGGCTATATTTGTAAATAGCCGAAAAGTCATATTAGTATAAATATGACTTAGGGCAAACTAATATTATGTGGTCGTTACTCTTCCTTGTTGGTGCAAGAAGAAGAGAGAGTAAAGTCGAGCTTGCTAGATGAGGAGGCGCGTCGGAAAGACAAAGATACGAGCTCCGACTCCAAAGCGCTTCTTACCGAATCGGAACGCGAAAGACATAGAAACCGTAGTCCCCAGAACCAGGAGAAGTCAGGGACACGGTCAAAGTCAAGGGGGAGGCCTACTTGCTTCTATTGCGGCAAGCCGGGACACTTCCAAAAGAACTGTCGGCATTTCCGTAAAGACAAGGAAACCGACGGTACCGATTCGAAGCAAACCCCGGACCGGAACGGTAAAGACCGAAACGGTAAAGACCGGAGGGGGGCGGACCGGAAGGGAACGACGGCAATCGCGGCAAGTGAAGAAGAGTTGATGCTCATCACCGAGGAGAGTGAGATAAACCTTGCCGGCGACGAGATGACCTGGGTGGTAGACTCCGGAGCATCGTTCCAACTTACCCCGGACCGAAAATGTTTCGCATCCTACTCAGCCGGTGACCACGGCTGTGTCCGGATGGGGAATGAAGGTACATGCCGAATTGTCGGCATAGGAGACGTGTGGCTAACAACACCAATTGGATGCAAGATGCTGCTGAAGGATGTCCGACACGTTCCGGAAGTTCATCTGACCCTGATATCAGCCGGTCGGCTAGATGATGAAGGCTACACGGGTAGCATCTGGAACGGTGTCATGAAGTTCAGCAAAGGGAGCCTGATTGTGGCTCGGGCCCGGAAGGTAAACACAATGTACCTGATGAATGCCCGGTTATGTCCGAAAGAAGTGAACGTGGCATCCGACACTGCCGGTGAGCTGTGGCACAAGAGGCTGTGTCATATGAGTGAGAAGGGGATGAAGAGGCTTGCAGACGACAACCTCATTCCAGTGAAGAACGTGCACTTAGAGAAGTGCACTGATTGTCTGGCCGGTAAGCAGAACCGGACCTCTTTCCGACCAAGGCCACCGATGAGACGTAATGCACCACTGGAGTTGGTGCATACGGATGTGTGTCAAGTAGACACGAAGTCACATGCCGGAGCGCAGTACTTCGTGACGTTCATAGATGACCACAGCCGGGAGCTATGGGCCACACCACTGAAGACGAAGGATCAGGTGTTATCCGTCTTCAAAGAGCTCCACGCGAGAGTAGAAAGAGAAACCGGCCGGAAGCTGAAGGCGGTTCGAGCAGATAACGGGGGAGAATACCGGGGGCAGTTCGAGGAGTACTGCCGCTCGAAGGGAATCCGGCTAGAATTTACCGTGCCGAAGACGCCGGAACTAAACGGACTGGCCGAGAGGACGAACCGGACCATAATGGAGAGGGCGGCACTGTGGACGGCGACATACGTGATAAACAGATCACCCTCAGTACCCTTGGACGGAGACACGCCACAGAGAGTATGGACCGGTAAGGAAGTGTCCTACCGGCATCTGAAGGTGTTCGGGTGTCTCGCGTACGTGCATGTAGCTAAGGACCGGAGAGGAAAGCTAGATCCAAAGACCCGTCCATGCATATTCCTCGGTTACGGTGACGATGAGTTCGGCTACCGAGTGTGGGACCCGGTCGACAAGAAGGTATTCCGGAGTCGAGATATTATCTTCATGGAGGACAAGACGCTCGCCGACTGGGAGTCGGAGAAGAAGATAATGAACTCCGAGTCGACCGGTAAGGATAGACTCTACGATGAGCAGACCCAACCGGCAGGAGACCGGTTAGCACTCGAAGAACCAGCCGGTTACGGTGAGGATACCGAACCGGCAGATGAAGAGGTAGAGGAAGCTGAGACCGGAACCGGCCAAGACTCCGAATCGGATTCGGATGAAGAGCAAATGGAGGAGCCGGTTACCGAAGCCCGAAGACGTAGATATCCTCTCAGAGAGAGAAGGGCGCCCCGGAGATTTCCGGATGCAGAGCACGTCCTGCTGACCGATGAGGGGGAGCCGGAAAGCTTCGAAAAAGCGAAGGAAGACACCCACAGCCGAAAATGGTTAAGTGCCATGCAGGATGAGATGGATTCCCTGCATGAGAACCATACATACGAATTGGTGGAGCTGCCGAAAGGAAAGCGGGCACTCCGAAACAAGTGGGTGTACAAGTTGAAACCGGGAGATGCCGGCAACCCCCCGAGATACAAAGCCAGGATCGTGGTGAAGGGGTTCCAGCAGAAGAAGGGCGTGGACTTCGACGAGATATTTGCCCCGGTAGTAAAGATGACCACCATCCGGACAGTGCTGAGTATAGCAGCAAGCATGGACCTCGAGGTAGAGCAGCTGGACGTGAAGACGGCATTCCTTCACGGCGACCTCGAAGAGGAGATCTACATGCAGCAACCGGAAGGATTTGTGGAGAAAGGGACGGAGCACCTGGTATGCCGGTTGAAGAAGAGCCTGTACGGACTGAAGCAGGCTCCCCGGCAATGGTACCGGAAGTTCGACTCCTTCATGACCGAACAAGGGTACCACAAGACGCAGGCCGATCACTGCGTGTTTGTGAAGAAGTTCGAAGGAGGAGACTTCCTGATACTCCTCCTGTACGTGGATGACATGTTGATCGTCGGACGAGACCAAGTAAAAATACGGATGCTGAAGAAGGCTCTCAACCGGACCTTCTCAATGAAAGACTTGGGTCCGGCAAGACAGATGTTGGGGATGCACATCATCCGTAACCGGAAAGCGAAGCAATTATGGCTGTCACAGGAGAAGTACGTGACAAAGGTGCTTCACCGGTTCAACATGTCAGAAGCGAAACCAGTCGGATCGACACTTCCGGCAAACTGCACGCTATCCGGCAAGCAAAGCCCGAAGACGAAAGCAGAGAAGGCGGATATGATGAAGATTCCATATGCCTCTGCCGTCGGGAGCTCGATGTACGCTATGGTGTGTACCCGACCGGATATAGGATACGCAGTCGGAGTGGTGAGCCGGTTCATGAGTAATCCCGGCAAGGAGCACTGGAACATAGTCAAATGGATACTCCGGTACTTGAAGAGAACTTCAAACATGTGTCTCCGATTCGGCTCCGGAAAACCTCAACTGGACGGTTTCACCGATTCGGACATGTCGGCTGATGTGGATACCAGCCGGTCTACATCCGGGTATGTAATGACATATGCAAGGGGAGCTGTTTCGTGGCAGTCGAGGCTGCAGAAGACGGTTGCATTGTCAACCACAGAGGCGGAGTACATGGCGGCTGTGGAAGCCGGCAAGGAAATATTATGGATGAAGGACTTCATCGGAGAGCTCGGTTTCCGGCAAGAGGAATACAGACTCTATTGCGACAGTCAAAGTGCCATCCACGTTGCTAAGAATGTGGCCTACCATTCCCGGACGAAGCATATCCAGCGGAGGTATCACTGGATCCAGGAAAGAGTAGATGACCATGAGTTCGCACTGACGAAGATCCACACGGCCGAGAACGGGTCAGATATGCTGACCAAGGTGCTGACACCCGACAAGCTGGATGCATGCCGGAAGAGAATCGGACTGGTAAGACACCCAATGCCGGAGTGAAGGGGGAGTTTGTTGGGAGACAGGTCCCTCCGGATGGGAAGGGAGAAGAATAGTGCCGACGAAACCGGATGAGGAGTACCCGGCTACGGAGAGCCTGATGGTGCAGGCCCGGTATGAACCGGATGAGGAGTACCCGGCTACGGAGAGCCGGATGGTGCAGGCCCGGTATGAACCGGATGAGGAGTACTCGGCTACGGAGAGCCGGATGGTGCAGGCCCGGTATGAACCGGATGAGGAGTACCCGGCTACGGAGAGCCGGATGGTGCAGGCCCGGTATGAACCGGATGAGGAGTACTCAGCTACGGAGAGCTGGATGGTGCAGGCCCGGTATGAACCGAAGGAAGAGACATATTCGTAAATATGTTTCTGAGAGCCCATTGTGGCTATATTTGTAAATAGCCGAAAAGTCATATTAGTATAAATATGACTTCGGGCAAACTAATATTATGTGGTCGTTACTCTTCCTTGTTGGTGCAAGAAGAAGAGAGAGTGCGTAATTGTACAGAGAGAGAGAGAGAGAACGAGGTCGTTGCCTCTGTTGTAACCGCCGCCTGTGGCGAAGAGCGTGAGTTCGAGGTCGTTGCCTCCGAGAACTCACTGTTTTGTACATTCATACATAGTGACAGTTTGTAGCCTGTGGGCTGCCGTGGTTTTTCCTCCAGTTTGGGGTTTTCCACGTTAACCTCCTGTGTAGTGTGTGTGTATCTTCCTCTCCTTTGTATCGTGTTGTATTTCCCGTTTTTCTGTGTATGAAAAGAATCTTGGTTGTGGCCGAGCATTGCGCATAAGGAACATTAGGTTCCCGTCACCATTAGTGGTTCCATTCCGTCCAAGCAAGTTTGCAATGTGTTTCTAGCCCAAGTCATTGTTAGTACTAAAAGTACTCTCCCAGTACCCGTCCTAGCACTTTTAGATTCCGGAGCTAATTCCTGTTTCATGGATCAAAATTTTGCCCAAGCTTCTTAGATATCCCTAAGAAAACTTCCTTGTCCCGCATCTGTAGTAGTCATTGATGGTCGTCCCATTGCTTCCGGGAATATTGTAGAAGAATCAGAACCCATTCAAGTTGTCCTAGGTAGTTTTGTGTGTGTAATATCATTTAATATAATTAGTAGTCCAGAGCATCCCATTGTCGTAGGATTACCTTGGTTTGAATTACATAATCCAGCCATAAATTGGAGAACAAGAGAAGTCCGATATCGACCACCCCAAGAATCTACTCACCGAGTTTCGACCATTTCACTCCATCAATTACGCGAAGAAGGACACAAGGAGGCAATGTTCCTATTTGCAATATCAGTACATCCTTCCAACACTATTAAGAAGGACTCCTCATGACAACTTCCGGCAAAATATCATCCTTATGCCGATGTATTTGACAAGGTAAAAGCCGGTACCCTTCCTCATCACCATCCCTATGATTGTCCCATCGATTTACAACCAAGAACCAAGCTACCATGGGGACCAATTTACAACTTGTCACCCACCAAGTTAGAAGTCCTTCGAGCCTACATAGAGGAGAATTTGGCAAGCGGGTTCATTCGTCATTCGAAATCTCCGGCCGGTGCACCCATCTTCTTTGTCAAGAAGAAAGATGGCTCACTTCGTCTCGTCGTTGATTACCGCGGATTGAATAAGGTCACCATCCGGAATAGGTATGCACTTCCTCTTATATCAAGTCTTTTAGAGCGAGTTAATGGTGCCAAGTTTTTTACCAAAATCGATCTACGAGGAGTGTATAACCTCATGCGGATCCGACCAAGAGATGAATGGAAGACCGCCTTTCGCACGCGGTATGGGCATTTCGAGTATACTGTTATGCCGTTCGGCTTAACCAATGCACCCGCGGTCTTCCAACACATGGCAAATGATATATTCAGAGACCTCTTGGATATCTATTTGATCATCTATCTAGATGATCTATTGATTTATTCGAAGACCCAGCAAGAGCACGATTCTCATGTACTATTAGTAGTGACTTCGCGAGAATGGTCTTTATGCCAAGCTAGAAAAATGTAGCTTTGACTGCAAGCAAGTGGAATTTCTAGGCTACGTCATCTCCTCAAAGGGCATCGCCATGGATCCAGCTAAAGTCCAAACTGTACTAGAGTGGCAAATTCCACGGTCGGTACGAGATGTACAATGTTTTCTAGGTTTTGCTAACTTCTACCGTAAGTTTATACAGGATTATTCAAAGATTATTTTACCCCTCACACAACTTACGAAGAAGGGCCAAGCATTTCTTTGGTCCATCGAGGCAGATATGGCTTTTCAGCATCTTAAGAAAGCCTTTACATCAGCACCGATTCTAGCTCATGTGGATACCAGCAAACCATTCATCATGGAGGCTGATGCTTCAGATTTCGCCCTCGGTAGCATCCTTTCTCAACAAGGAGATAAAGAAGGGTTGCATCCGGTGGCTTTCCATTCGCGCAAATTCGATGTCGCGGAAATCAACTACGAAATACATGACAAGGAGTTATTAGCCATCGTGGATTCATTTGTGCAATGGCGGCATTTCTTAGAGGGCTCTCCACATCAGGTCATTGTCTTTAGTGATCATAAAAATCTTGCTTATTTCCAGAACGCTCGCGTACTAAATCGACGGCAAGCTCGGTGGGTGCAATTCCTCACGCATTTCGACTTCAAAATCACATATCGACCGGGGAAGCAGCAAGGAAAAGCAAATGCACTATCACGACGTTCATATCTTGCACCTCGTCCTAGTGATCCAACATTTGATAATCAAAAGCAAGTAATCTTGGGACCAACACGATTGCACACGACGCGGATTTTTCACACCCCGATGGATTCACAGATTACCGATGACATACGTGCAAACTTGAAGACGGATAGTTTTGCTCAAGACATCCTGGCACACATTGATACTTCTCGGGCATCCTGTTCTCAGTCTCAACAACCAGGTATTGACTACAGACAATTCAAATATCATGATGGTTTGTTATTCTTTAAAAAGCGCGTATATGTCCCCGATTGCTCCTGTCGCCTTCAAATCGTCCAACATTGTCACGACACCCATACGGCGGGACATTTCAGTAGTACTAAGACGTTGGAGCTAGTGCAACGATCTTTTTGGTGGTCCCACATGCGCCGTTTTTTCGACGACTATGTTTGGACCTGTGATGCTTGCTGCCGAGCAAAGATGCCACGACACCATCCATATGGCTTGTTGGAACCCTTACCGATTCCAAGTAAGCCGTGGGAGTCTATTTGTCTTGATTTTATCATAGATCTATCGGTCTTGCAGGGGTTTGATGCTATCTTAACCATCGTCGATTGATATACGAAGATGGCACATTTTGTTCCGTGTACTAAGGCCATCACTAGCGAGGAAACCGCCGCCCTAGTCATGCGTGAGGTATTTCGGCATCATGGCCTCCCAGACAATATCATCAGTGACCGAGGACCGCAATTTGTCTCCAAATTTTGGCAGCATCTCTTCAAGATGCTCAAGGTCTCTTGCAACCTCTCCTCCGGCTACCATCCTCAGACCGATGGGCAGGCGGAACGAACAAACCAAACGCTGGAGCAATATCTCAAGTGCTTCCTGAGTTATCAACAAGACGATTAGGCCGAGATTCTCCACTTTGCGGAGTTTGCGTATAATAATGTTGTTCACTCCTCGACTCGAGTCTCCCCATTCTACGCTTATACCGATTCTCATCCTCGCTGGTCGGTGATCGACACCCCGGAGCTACCTACCAATCCTTGTGCCGGGGATCATTTGGAGAGACTATGCAAGATCCAGACAAATCTCTCGACTCATCTTCGTCATGCTCAACAGACACAGAAGACTTACGCGGATCGTCATCAGCTTCCCTCCTCTTTTGCCATCGGAGATCGAGTATGACTCTTACGTCGTCACATCAAGACTACTTGACCATGCGACAAGTTGGATTATCGACGACTCGGTCCTTTCCGTATTACGGGTAAGGTTAATGATGTCACATTTCGCCTCGATCTCCCTCCGCAACTTCAGATACATCCGGTTTTCCATTGTTCTCTTCTTGAACCTTATAAAACAAACACCATTCCCGATCGTGTTACACCACCGCCGCCCCCGATGGAGTTGGACGCTGGCCTGGAGTATGAAGTTGCTCCCATCCTTGATTCCAAACTTATTCGCAACAAACTTTATTATTTGGTCGATTGGCTTGGTTATAGTCCGAGCGAACGCACTTGGGAACCCGTTCAGCATGTTACCAATGCTCAGGATTTGCTTGCTGATTTCCACCGAAAGTATCCGGACAAACCCGGTCCACAATCAACGCCGACTCGTTCCACTCGTCGTCTTTAAGGGGGAGATAGTGTCATGATATGGCAAGACTCGAACCCATAACCTTATGGTATATGGGTCGAGCTCTTAACCATCACACCATCTATTGTAATTCATAGAATATTATTTTCATTTATGTTTTATTATAAGAAAGTAATGTATATTCCAGATTTCTCTGGAACATTCTAGAAGTTTCAGGATTACTCCTGACAACACTATAAAAGAAGGCACTAGGCATTATGTTGAACCAATTTGGTTCAACACCAGTCTTAAGCCTCTTAGCCGATTTGTACTTATCTTTCATATAATATAAGAGTTGCTGTCATCATCCTTCTCTCTCTCTCATTCTCGCTATCTCTCTTTTCGCTTCTCTCTTTCTCTCTCTCTCGGGAGTCTTACGCAATCCCGTCCTCTTAGTAATAATAGTACTGCTCTTCTTTAGTACTAATTCCATCTTTGCTTTAGTACTATTCCTGACAACTGTAAGTCCATCTCGACTCCTCTAGATAGAATCGTCAAGCTTCACCCCGATTCCGGAAAGGTATGCGACCCGACGAGGTTCCGACAGATTGTCGGAAGCCTTATATACTTGACCATCACCCGACCAAATCTCAACTACCCGGTCAGGGTGATCAGTCAGTTCATGGTGCTATCGACCAAGGAGCACCTTCAGTGTGCACAACGCGTACTCTGGTACGTCAGTGGCACTAAGGACCGGGGGCTACTATATCGGACCGATACTGACGTGCAGTTGGTTGGTTACATCGATGCTAATTGGGCCGGAAACGCCGGCGATCGCCGATCCATGTCCGGTTTCGCATTCTCTCTTGGGAGTGCCGCGATCGCGTGGAGTAGCAAGAAGTAGTCAACAGTTGCACTATCGAGCACCGAAGCCTAGTATAGAGGAGCGGTTGTCGCGACATGCGAAGCCATATGGTTGAAGCGGCTACTTAAGGATCTGCAGGTGGAGGTATCCGATCCAACGACAATCTATTGCGACAACCTCTGTAGTATCCAGCTAGCTAAGAACCCCGTCTTCCACGCCTGGACTAAGCACATTGAGGTGCACTACCATTTGGTCTGTGAGCGTGTCCTCTCCGGTGGAGTCGAACTTCAGTATGTTCCGACGGATCGGCAGAACGCCGACATCTTCACCAAGCCTCTTGGTCTGGATAAGTTGCGGCAATTCTCGGGTGCGCTTGGGTTGCGTCACCTCGATGTGCCAAACTTGAGGGGGAGAGACGTCCATGATGATCATGGAAGGGAGCAGGAAAAGAGCGGAAAAGACCGTGACGCCGAGCCGAATGACGAATTCGATCTCGGATCGGCTGAAGAAGCCGAGGGCAGATCCATAGAAGAGCCCAAAGGCAAACATAAGGGGAGCAGTCGAAAGAAAGAGCCGAAGCCAACCAAGCGTGGGGGAGACGAAGCCATCAAGGGCGAGAAGACCGAAGACGAGTTGGAGACAACCAACTCGGACGAGAGCGAAAACCGATCGGAGGAAGCCGAATCGGTTCAGATGTTTGATTCGGATACGTTGAATCAACCAAGGGCCAAGCATAAGAGAAGGTGTCATGAAGACATACATCTTGGCTTATCATGACATTCATCTTGGCGAACCAGGAATCGAACCCATAACCTCTTGGTTTACATATTGTACTTTAACCATTGTAATAACATATGTGAGATGTAATCATAATAATTATATGTTTAGTTATTACGAGATATTTAGAACATTCTAGATTATTCTAGAATGTTCTTGAATATTTCATGATTATATTTATTATTATTATTATTCATAAATATCTAAAATATTCTAGAACATTCTAGAATACTCCATAAGGGCCTATAAATAAGAGTCCATACACTCATCACAACTCATTCGGTTCGACACCATCCTATAGCTCCCTATTGCCTACTCCTTGTAATCTTCTTTCTCATAATATAATCGCATTCCCATTTCTTATCTCTCACTTATACTTTTCTCTCTCTCGCACTCTCTCCCTCTTTCACTCTCTTTCTATCACTATCGCTATCTCTACCGCTCTCGCCATCTCTATCGTTATCGTTATCTCTATCGCCATCGCTCTCTCTGCTTCCTACTCAAGAGTCACGACAGTTTGAACCGAATATTTCTTTTCCCTTTCTCCAATAACCCTAGCAAGCTTTCTTCTTTATCCTTCTTTCTTTTTCCCCCGCGGTTATGGAGTCGGTCAGCAAGCAAGAGTATATGCGTGTCCTTTCGGAGCTCGATATGCTCACCACTAAGTTTGTGGCATTAGAGCAAGAAAATCAAAGGCTACTCGGGGATCTTCAACAAGTCAGTACTGAGAAAGCTCATCAATATGAGGAGTTATCACAACGGGTTCATCAACTTGAGGCTACTATATTAGCATTACGAGAACAAGCGGCGGGGGTTCAAAACTCCCCAAGGGAACCAAAGATTAGCCTCCCTGCCAAGTTTGATGGTACCAGATCTCTCTTTCGAGGTTTCCTGAATCAAGTTCGTTTGGTGATTCAGTTACATCCCAATCGGTATCCAACTGATGCTGCCCGTGTGGGATTAATAGGAACCTTGCTAAGCGGTACAGCGTTAGCATGGTTTGCACCACTTCTTGAGAAGAAATCACCATTACTGGAGGATTTCGAGGCATTCGTTAAGGAGTTTCAAGCTAGTTTTGGAGATACGGATAGCACTAGGACTGCAATAAACAAGATTCGAAGACTCCGACAAGGAGATCGTCCCGCTTCAGCTTATGCCGCAGATTTCCGTCTCTTGGCATGCGACATCCCTTGGGATGAGGCAGCCTTAATGGATCAATTCCGTCAGGGTTTGCGTAACGATGTCAAAGATCTTCTTCTTACTTTCCATGAAGATCCAAAGTCTCTTACTGAAGCTATTAGCCGAGCTGTGCGATGTGATAATCGCCTATTTGAGCGACGTTCTGAACGTCAACAAATGTTACGCCGCCAACCGGAACAGACATACGCTTCTATAGTCGCCACACCGCCACAAGGTTCTAGACCCGTTACGAGGGATGGTCCCACTCCGATGGAAATAGAGTTGACACAACGTCGCGGGCCCTTATCAGATGCTGAGAAACAACGACGTCGGGCGCATCGCCTATGCCTCTACTGTGGTGGTCCAGGACATATAGCTGTGAATTGTCCACATAAACCCAGGCGTCAAGTTTACCAAGTAAGTGCACATGACAACCCTACATCAAGTTCTACTATCACTTCTAATAACTTAAGTACTAAGCCTACTAGCCCATGCCATGAGAATAGATTTGATGTCTTGAGCCAATTAGAGGATGTGTTAAACGAATAAGTCCGGCCAAAATAGGAGCCATTTGGTTGGA
Source organism: Azolla caroliniana (assembly GCF_043228905.1). Classification (NCBI taxonomy): domain Eukaryota; kingdom Viridiplantae; phylum Streptophyta; class Polypodiopsida; order Salviniales; family Salviniaceae; genus Azolla; species Azolla caroliniana. Next base: position 9,871,046 of record NW_028230448.1, read on the forward strand.
CCATCCTAGTTATGTAGAGTCAGTACCTAGTTGTGGTTCCATTTCATCAAATCAAGTTAGTAGAGTTTTTTCTGCACAAGTCGAGCTTAGCACATCTACAGGTCATCGCGCCCTAGCCTCTGCCCTCCTAGATTCCGGAGCCAATTCTTGTTTCATGGATCGCGAGTTTGCATTGACTCAAAACATCATCTTGAAAAAACTCCCAAACCCAGTAGCTGTAGGAGTCATCGATGGTCGCCCTATAGCATCAGGAGATATAGTCGAAGAGTCTGAACCAATTCGTGTAGTCCTAGGTAATTTGGCTAGTGTCATCTCATTTAACATCATTAGTAGTCCGGAGCACTCTCTAGTTCTTGGTCTTCCTTGGTTTGAGTTACATAACCCAACCATTGATTGGAGAAAAAGAACTATTGAAGAGGTCACCGTACAATCCAAGTCTCTTGAAGCTCCAACTAAGGATCTAGGATCCCCCACAATTTCAACAATCTCTATACATCAATTACGAGAGGATGGAAGAAAGGAAGACATGATGGTATTTGCGGTTTTAGCAACTCCCTCATCTAGCTCACAAGAATTGGGGGTCCAACTACCAAAGAAGTACATAGAATTCTCCGATGTGTTCGATAAGGTGAAGGCTAATAGACTACCAGAGCATCGACCATATGATTGCCCAATTGATTTGCAGCCAGGAAAAGAGCCTCCATGGGGACCAATTTATAATCTTTCGCCCACGGAGTTAGAGGTTCTTCGAGAATATATCAATGAGAACTTGGCAAATGGTTTTATCCAACATTCAAAATCTCCTGCTGGTGCACCCATCTTTTTCGTTAAGAAGAAAGATGGTACGCTTCGTATGGTCGTGGATTATCGAGGCTTAAATAAAGTGACCGTTAGAAACCGATATGCTCTCCCATTGATCTCAAGCCTTCTAGAACGCCTCAGTGAAGCAAAGTATTTCACGAAGTTAGATCTTCGAGGTGCCTACAACCTTGTTCGAATTCGTCCTGGGGATGAATGGAAGACGGCGTTCCGCACTCGCTATGGTCATTTTGAGTACACAGTGATGCCTTTTGGCCTCACGAATGCACCAGCAGTCTTCCAACATATGGCGAATGATATTTTTCGAGACTTCCTCGATATCTTCATCATTGTTTACCTGGATGATATCTTGATCTACTCAAAAACTCAAGAAGAACATGATATACATGTTCGCCAAGTTTTGCAACGGCTACGAGAGTATGGTCTCTATGCAAAATTGGAGAAGTGTAGTTTCGACCAACGTCAAGTGGAGTTTTTGGGGTACATAGTCTCTTCAAATGGCATCTCTATGGATCCATCAAAGGTTCAAACAATTTTGGATTGGCAAACACCACAGTCCGTGCGAGATGTGCAATGTTTTTTGGGGTTCGCAAACTTTTATCGCAAGTTCATCAAAGATTATTCAAAAATTGTGTTGCCCCTCACTCAACTGACGCACAAGAATCGATCATTTGTATGGAGTATAGATGCGAACTCTGCATTTGAGGGTTTAAAGCAAGCATTTACATCCGCACCAATCTTAATCCATGTCGATCCAATGAGGCGCTTTATACTTGAAGCTGATGCATCGGATTTCGCACTCGGAAGTGTACTATCCCAAATTGGTGATGATGGTGAACTGCACCCGGTGGCTTTTCACTCACGAAAATTTGAAGCCACAGAAATCAACTATGAGATTCACGACAAAGAGCTTCTTGCCATTGTGGATTCTTTTCAACAATGGCGTCATTTTCTGGAGGGTTCTTCTCAGCAGATTATTGTCTACAATGATCATAAAAATCTAACATACTTTCAAAGTGCTCGAGTCTTGAATCGACGACAAGCTCGTTGGGCGCAGTTCTTAACTCGTTTCGATTTTGTAATTCTATATCGCCCTGGGATGCAACAAGGAAAAGCAGATGCTTTATCTAGACGTTCGTATATGGAACTTCAACCTGGAGAGGCCGCATTTGAAAGCCAAAAGCAAATCCTCTTAGGTCCTGATCGTCTACGAATAATGGCAATGCATACCATCAACACACCGGGAGATTCAAGGCTTCTTGATTCCATTCGTGAGCAGATTGCGACTGATGCGTTCGCCCAAGAGGTTTTGAGCCATATTATCCCAAATCGTGCATCTAGCTCCCAAACTCAAAATCCTCGTCTAGACTACACCCAGTTTAGTTGGCATGATGGGTTACTTTTTCGACAAACTCTCTTGTATGTGCCTGACGGTCCTTCTCGACTCAAAGTCATGCAACAATGTCATGACACACCAATGGCAGGACACTTCGGCATCCACAAGACTTTTGAGTTGATTTCTCGCCGATATTGGTGGCCACGGCTTCGCCATTTTGTTACGGATTATGTTCGTAGCTGTGATACATGTTGCCGATCAAAAAAGCCTCGACATCATCCATATGGCTTATTACAGCCAATGCCTATTCCGGAGAGCCCATGGAAATCTATTTCCTTGGACTTTATTACGGATCTTCCACCTTCCAAGGGATTTGATTCGATTCTCACGGTTGTCGATCGTTTTACGAAGATGGCACATTTCCTTCCATGCACAAAGACCATTACTAGTCAAGAGACAGCTGATTTACTCATGCGGGAGGTGTTTCGCCATCATGGTCTTCCGGATGATATTATCAGTGATCGGGGTCCCCAATTCATCTCGAAATTTTGGCGGCACATGTTCAGACTCTTACATACTTCTTGTAAACTCTCTTCCGGCTACCATCCAAAGACTAATGGGCAGAGTGAGCACACCAACCAAACAGTCGAGCAATATCTACGTTGTTTTGTCAACTATCAACAAGATGATTGGGTGGATTTACTACCTTTGGCAGAATTTGCTTATAACAACTCCGAGCATTCTTCTACTGGATATTCCCCATTTTTTGCAAACATTGGGTACCATCCTCGTTGGACGATGCTTGAACATCCTGAACTCCCAAAAAACCCAGCTGCTGAAGATCGGCTCACTCGACTCCAAGAAGTTCAAGATATGCTTTTGCATCATTTATGTGAAGCCCAAAACACTCAAAAGAAGATTGCTGACCGTCATCGGCGTGATTCATCGACTACATTTCAAGTAGGCGATCGTGTATGGCTCTTACAAGGTAGCATTAAAACGACCCGACCTTGCTACAAATTGGATTATCAACGTTTTGGCCCATATGTCATAAGTGGTAAGATCAATGATGTGACATTTCGACTTGATCTTCCTCCTCATATGCGTCTTCACCCGGTCTTCCATGTTTCACTTTTGGAGCCTTACACAACGAGCTCTATTCCGGGTCGTGTTACACCTCCCCCACCTCCAATTGACGTTTCCAATGGCTCTGAATATGAGGTTGCCGCTATCCTCGACTCCAAGATCATTCGCAACAAACTATACTACTTGGTTGATTGGTTAGGCTATACACCTAATGATCGAACATGGGAGCCTGCCGAACATCTTGCCAATGCCTCCGACATGGTTGTTGCATTTCACAACCAATATCCTCATAAACCAAGTCTGAACTCTTTTCTTCCGACTCGTGCAACTCGTCATCGAAAAGGGGGGATAATGTCATGAAGACATACATCTTGGCTTATCATGACATTCATCTTGGCGAACCAGGAATCGAACCCATAACCTCTTGGTTTACATATTGTACTTTAACCATTGTAATAACATATGTGAGATGTAATCATAATAATTATATGTTTAGTTATTACGAGATATTTAGAACATTCTAGATTATTCTAGAATGTTCTTGAATATTTCATGATTATATTTATTATTATTATTATTCATAAATATCTAAAATATTCTAGAACATTCTAGAATACTCCATAAGGGCCTATAAATAAGAGTCCATACACTCATCACAACTCATTCGGTTCAACACCAGTCTTTAGCCCTTAGCCTACTCCTTGTAATCTTCTTTCTCATAATATAATCGCATTCCCATTTCTTATCTCTCACTTATACTTTTCTCTCTCTCGCACTCTCTCCCTCTTTCACTCTCTTTCTATCACTATCGCTATCTCTACCGCTCTCGCCATCTCTATCGTTATCGTTATCTCTATCGCCATCGCTCTCTCTCTGCTTCCTACTCAAGAGTCACGACAGAAGGCAGCAAAAGAGGTGCCAACACCGCAACAACAAGGAAGCTGAGAAGGGTTGTGTGAGCAGACAAGCCGACCGGAAGGGTCAAGGTGTGCAGAATTGAACAGGTTGAGGAGCGTGAGCGAGGCGTGAAGCCAGAAGGAACCGGGGCGCAAATCTGGAAGAGCAGATGGAACCTCAAGTTGAGCTTGAGGGGGAGTGTTGAGATACAAGCTCAACATTGGCCGGATTGGTTGGGGCCAATCAGTTAGGCCAGACCGATGCGTAAAACGGGTGCGTAAACTGGTACACAAACCGGTGCGTAACGAGAAGCCGTAGCGGTGGGTAAACCGCGAGGCCGTTGGAAAAATATTCCATGTAGGAATATATTTTGGGAGTTATCGTAGAGCTCGGTTATGAGCATTGAAGTACGTGTCAGTACTTTTGTTAGTCCGTATCGACTTGTATAAAAGTGCTCACTGAGCACATTCTACGTATAGATTGAGTATTATTTTTTAATTGAATTTCTGTGTGTTCTCTCTTTCAGTCTCTCCCGCGTATTGTGTATATTCAAGCTCTCCATTAAACCTGCCTATTTTCTGTGTTCGGTTTTCTATTGCTTCCGCACATAATCTTTTTCAATCCCCTTCTCACTCATATGACCTAGTCTCTTGTGTCATATCTCTCTTGCTGAGTCCGCTGCCACATTCACTTCCGACTTGCACAGTCGGGCATACATCATATACAATGTGCCTTCTTTCTATGCTCGGGCCACTATGAGGTTTCCTCGGTAGAACTTCCACTTGCCATTCTAAAAGCTACCATTATAGCCTTCATCATCCATCTTTCCAGTCGATATCAGATTCAATCTAATATTGGGGACATGTCGAACATCCTTCAGAGTCTGTCGACGTCGTCAAACAGACACTTCTGACTCCGACTATCTTGCACTCCCCACTGTCACCCATCTTTAAATAACCATGATCATTGTCTATGTAAGTCGAGAAATACCCTCTTGACGGAGTTAATATGTGGAAAGATGCACCGGAGTCGATCACCCAAGTGCATTCGCTTGCAAGATTTGCACTTGCTTGTTCACAAATGAACAAGAGTTCTTCATTGCTCGTAGCAATGGCTAGCAATGGGCCCGGTTTCGGCTTAAACTGAACCGAACCGTTAAACCATGGTTTAAAGGTTTATAATTTCCAAAATAATTAAATGGTTTGGTTTGGTTTTAATTAATAATAAACGATTCGGTTTCAGTTCGATTTGGCTTTGAAATTAGGGTTTATAGGTTTATAGGTTTTTGGGCTATCTTTTTTTATCCATTAAATGTTTATGTAATTTAATAGTTTAATTAATGTTTTTCATTGGTTTAATTCACTTAACTTAATTGTTTATTTAATCTAATGGCTCAATTAATCTTATTTATTTATTTATTTATTTTAATATAAATTCTTATTTAATTTTGTGTATTTTTTAATTAATTTTTTAATTAGCTTGGCTTAAATGTGGTTAGGTTTAAACTTTTTATTAAATGGTTCGGTTTGGTTTTAACTTTTCCTTAAACGGTTTTGGTTTAAATGGTTTAGTTTACCTCTTTTTTAAATGGTTTGGTTTAAATGTTCTAATGTTCATAAACGGTTTGGTTTGGTTTTTGTTTTATATAAAAGGGTTTGGTTTGGTTTGGTTTGGTTTCAAGGCATCGAAACCGAACCGGGCCCATTGCTAGCAATGGCTGAAGTGTTCTTTTCTTTAGGAATCTTCCTGGGTTCGACATTATTACCGACACTCTTGTCCTTCTTAAGATGTCGGTAGTCCTTCTGGAAATGTCCAAGTTTACCACAGTAAAAGCATGTCAGCTTACCTCTGGACTTCGATCTGGCGTGGGAAAGGTCCCTTCGTTGTGGACTTCTTTGTCGATGTCTTCCTCTGCCAGTATGTTGAGTCAAGTTTGACTCCGACTAAACCAGGACACCCTTGTCCTTCCTTCTAGTGTCCTCGTTCAAGATACTTGTCTTCACGGCTTGAAGAGACAAGTTCTCTTCTTGACATGAGGTGTTGAGAGTCACCACTAGATTCTCCCAGTTGTCTGGCAAGGTGCACAATAGCAGGATGACCTGCATTGCATCTTCGAGTGGGAACTTGGTTGCGGCAAGTTGATTCACGTACCCCATGAATGTGCTGATGTGTTTGACGATGCTCTCACCATCTCTGTATTTCAGCCGTATGATCTTCCTCATCAATGAGGTTTTATTGAGGGCGTTCTTCCTCTCATATAGACCTGACAACTTCTGCCACATCTCATGGGCGTTCGTGTCGTTCGCTACATGCTGAAGGACACGTACATGGACGCACTGTCGGATGGCGATCACCGCCTTTCTGTTAAGAAGTTTCCATTCCGACTCTAATACCCCCTTGGGTATTTCTGCTCTATCGATCGGCTCGTACAAGTCTTTGACTATGAGGAGGTCCTCCATCTTTATCTTCCGGTCTCCATAGTTCTGTAAATTTAGAACTATCATACATGGGAAGCCGCTCCCACCTCCTTCCATGCTTGCACCTAAAGCTCTGATACCAGTTTGTTGAGAAAACAATCGTTAGCTACAAGAAGAATGCATTGAAATACACAGCTCGGAACACACGCAACAACAGTGTACACAGATTTTACGTGGAAACCCTAAACGGGGAAAACCACGGGAATAGAGCTTCACTAAATAGTGGATATACAAAAACCAAGGAAGATTACAACACTCTCTGTGGAGTGTATCGGCCTCACAAGGCCCTTGGTCCTTGTTGTTTTACACACAGAGCTATGGCACCGTGCTCTCTCTCCTCTTCCTCTCACACTTCAGTACAACACTCTAACTCTCTCTTTCTGTTCTACTCTTGCTTCTATGTTCTTGCCCTAGATGTATTTATACTCATACATAATATGGGTTATTTACAAGTGTAGCCCCTACTACAAATCGTTACTACTATTATTATTATTACAATAATAATAATCGACATTTAATTAGCCGACTCTCGATACCCGCACTGAATAGTCGACTTCTCCTTGTCTTCGACTGTCGTCTCTTCTATGCTCGAACAATCAGCTCCTCCCATTGGAGGGACATATTCCCAACACTCACATGGTTGCTCACATTTGTTCGTGTTGTTATTTCTGGTGAGGACTCGCCCAATCATCAAATCAACTTTGATTTTGTACTTTAGCTCACCCTTGCACCATGATACTTTCAAAAAGGCAATTGTAAAGGGGGGATAATCTCACAGACATGAGAAGAGTTATGTCAAGATTCAAACTCTTGACCTCTTGTATTATAATCAAGTGCTATGTTGTAACTAACGCATCCAAATACATAGTCATGTTATGTATATCTTCGTAGATTATCTATTCAAGTTCTAGGAGTTTTTAGAACTTTCTAGAACTAGAAGGTTCTAGAATATTCTCCAAAATATTCTCTAGAATATTCTAGTGCATGTACTTCAGCTCATAGTATAAATACTTGTAACCTCCTTGGTTCCTTTCAAGGGATTCAACGCCAGTGATTGACACATCAATCTAATATTCTCGTTTCGCCCCATCTTGTATCCTTGATCTTCATCTCAATAGCCCCATCATTTGTGCTTTGTTCGAGTCAGCATTTGGTGTGTCCATGACAGGCCCCCGGGATGATCTACAGTATCACCAAGTTTCAACATTACCTACTCGGTTGAAAGTTCACTTTCATATTGATCACTCGTCGCTCCTTTACCTTGTCATGAAACAATCACTTACTTGCAGATTGGCAAAATGGATGCTCTTACTACAGGATAGGGGTACAACATGTCATAGCAGACTATCTAAGTCGACTTGAGTCAGGGGAACCAGCAAATGGCGTACAAGAAGATTTCCCCATCGGGGAAATCTTTCGACTCGACTCAGCTGATACCAATGATCGAAACCAAGACCCCGAGGACAAATGGATTGACGACATGACATACCTCCTTACCTCAAGCTTGCCTCTTGCCAACATGCCATTTGATGAGAAGAAGTGATTGGTGGTCCGAAGCCGGAAATTCTGTTTACTCCACAACACGTTGTATCATAAGAGCGGAAACGACATCTAACGTCGGACAATTCGGCAATTCAAGAAGAACGTGATCCTGCAAGAGGCACATTGCGGTATAACAGGTGGGCACTATGCGGGCGAAGCAACAACCCGCAAAGTGTGGTAGAGTAGCCTATGGTGGCCAACAACACAAAGGGACGTAGTGACTTTCTGTCGAAAATGTGATTTATGTCAACGGATAGGATAACCGGCAAAACAAGCACGAATGCCGCACCAACTGATTCTACCACTCAAGCCTTTTCGGAAGTGGGGTCTCGACTTTGTGGGCCCATTCAAACTAGTTCCAACACGAACAGAAAATCGTTACATCATTGTTGCGATCGATTACTGCACTAAGTGGGTGGAAGCAAAGGGACTTCGAGACAACACGACTGCATCTACGACAAAATTCTTCAACGAAAATATTTGGTGTAGGTACTTTATCAAGTGACTAGGGGAGTCACTTTATCAACAAATTGGTACACGGCCTCACAAATCAGTATGCGGTGGTACATAACAAGAGTACGCCCTACTACCCTCAGGCGAATGGTCTATAGCCGAATTGACCAACAAGACACTGCAAACCATCCTTAAAAAAATCACGAATGAAAATCGAATGGATTGGGATTAGAAGTTGCAAAGTGCTCTCTAGACATATCGTACAACGTACAAGACGAGCATACAATCGACCCCGTTTCGATTGGTGTTTGGATTGGAGGTAGTCATGCCAATCGAATTCCAAGTGCCAAGTCTATGAGTGCAAACAAACACTCGCTTACCTAAAGCCGAGTTCAAATAGAGATGCCTCAAGCAATTACTCGAGCTCAGAAGTGAGAATCACAAGCTTGAGCAAACTCGAACAAGACTGGCATTGTTGGAAAGGCTTTGTCCATGGACCATAGGCACAGAAAAGGCAATGAACAATCATTCAAAATCAGCAAAGTAGTGTTGGTTTTCCAGAGACAGCTTTGACACATGCCTGGGAAGCTTTGATTCCATTGGATGAGGCCCAATTAGATCATCGACGAGTTTAACAGGATGTACCAGATCACGACATTAGCCAGCGAAGTAATGCTGAAATGGGTCAATAGTTTCCGACTCAAACCCTATCTCGGGGCTACACCCTTGAACCCCTTCATAGACGAGAATCGGGAAACAATGGAACCCCGCTTAACCACAAAAGTAGGTGAAAAGGTAGGTGCAAGTAACCTAGCGTCACAATCACGGTAGGGACCCCATCTACCCTAACTTGTAACTTAGGTGTAATTATGAAAAAAAAAACAATCCCCACCAAGAATTATTTAAAGTGCATGTGCATGCACATAGCTCAAGAAAGCAAGTACAAGTAAAGGATTTTGAATCTTGGGCACACATCACGCCTCGGGAAATGCAACGAATACAAAAACTACTTTTGCAAAAAAGCAACCTCATTTCATGCGAAGAAGTAGTAGAAGCACAAACACACCGAGCTCCGACCTCCCTCAACAGAAGTTCTTTAGGCCCCAAACCTCCCAACGTAGAAGAAGCATCCATTAGGCCGATCGAGATCTCATCCAAGCTACGCATCTTGCAAAGAAGGCACAACCTAGCTGGCTATATTAAAGTTGTTAATGCCCCGCCGCACTCAGAGGCCCATGAGCTCGACACGCGGATCCGCGCCGACCGCCTCACCAACGACCAAGTTTGGCAAGCCCTTGGCCTAAAACATGGAGGCCATCACAATATGGAGGTTCCACCTCCCCACGTCCTCAAATCGTATTTCCTGGAGTACTCCTCCTCAGCCAAGGCATACAAAACGCAGGTAGGACCAAACGAGTTCTTCTGCGAACTCGCCAAGTTCCTGCTAGAGGTTGTCTGTGTCCATCCCACCACTTATGCCATGTCAAAGAAAAAAGCCAGATTTATCAAGTGGACAAAGTCGATTGGGCTCCCTGATAGGTGAGGTGCTCTAAACAAGGATCTTGGCCCTACAGGCGGGGAAGAAGCTGTTGCTGGTAGTCGCCCACTACCTCTCGATACTTTACCCTAAAATGGGTGCACAGAGATTTAACGTGGAAACCCTAAAATGGGAGAAAACCACGGAGAATAGAGCTTCACTATGTATACTGGATATACAACAGAGGGTATGTTACAACACTCTTCCGAGTGTATCAACCACGTGGGGCTCTTGGCGTCTGCTGTTACGCACACAACTATGGTGCCACACTCTCTCTCCTTCTCTCTCTCTACTCACACCTCAAGCTCTCCTTCTAGCACTACTTCACTCTGTCTCTTCTATTCTCTCTCGTTTTTCCCTAAGTGTATTTATACTTATACACTATATGGATTATTTACAAATGTAGCCTCTGCTACATATCATTATTATTATTGCTATAATAATAATAGTCGAACTATCAAACAGTCGATTCACTGTTTTCGACTCTTCGACTGTCGGCTTTCCGAACAGTCGGATCTTCCCTGTCTTCGACTGTCGGCACTCCTTGGTCCGATCAGTCGGCTCCTTGTAGTCATCGACTGTCAGCAACTTCTGGACAGTTGGTTCCTCCTCCCACTTGAGGGAAATATTCCCAACAAACTCCCCCTTCACTCCTGTGGGAGGAAGTCAATCAGTCCTGTCTTCTATCGATAGACTCTGAATCTATCCATAGGTAGGTTCTTCGTCAGCATGTCGGATCCATTGTCGTTAGTATGGATCTTCACTAGGGAAAACTCTCCTTCTTCGACTCTCTCCCGCAACCAGTGATACCTTCTCTTTATATGCTTGGTCCGGGAGTGGTATGCAGCATTCTTGGCAAGATGTATGGCACTCTGACTGTCACAGTGAAGTAAGAGCTCCTTTTACGTCATCCCTAATTCGGTGAGAAAACTTCTCATCCAGATCATCTCTTTGCCGGCCTCTACCACTACTATATACTCCGCCTCTGTAGTCTATAAAGTTACAGACTTCTACAGTCGTGACTGCCACGACACTGCTCCCCCCTACATAGGTCATCACGTACCCTGACGTGGATCGGCTCGAGTCGACATCTCCCGACATGTCCAAGTCGGTAAAACCTTCCAGCACAGGTTTTCCGACACCATACCTTAGGCATACCTCTGAGGTGCCTTTTAAGTACCTAAGTATCCACTTCACCGTTGCCCAATGTTCTCTTCCTGGATTACTCATATATCGGCTTACTGCTCCTACAACAAATGTTATGTCAGGTCTCGTCCAGACCATAGCATACATTAGACTACCGACGGCCGAGGAATACGGTACCTTCCTCATCTCGACCTTCTCCTTCTCCCCTCCCGGGCACTGCTTCGCATTTAACCTACAATTTGTTGGCAACACTGAGCCGACCGGCTTTGCGTCTGACATGTTAAACCTCTCTAGGATCTTTTTCACATACTTCTGTTGTGACAACCATAGCACCTTTTGAGTTCTGTCTCGAACTATGTGCATTCCCAAGATATGTTTAGCCGGTCCAAGGTCTTTCATGGCAAATGATTTGCCAAGAGCTTTCTTCAAGCTTCCAATCTTCCTTGTATCTTGACTGACTATCAACATGTCATTGACATATAGCAAGAGAATCAATAAGTCTCCTTCTTCGTACCTTTTGACGAACACACAGTGATCGTCTTGTGTTTTCTGGAACCGGTGTTCCATCATGAAGAACTCGAACTTCTTGTACCATTGGCGTGGAGCTTGTTTCAGACCGTACAAGCTTTTCTTGAGTCGACACACCAGATTCTCTTTCCCTTTCTCCATAAATCCTTCGGGTTGCTCCATATAGATTTCTTCTTCTAGCTCCCCGTGCAGAAATGCGGTTTTGACATCCAACTGTTCGATCTCCAGATCCATACTGGCCGCTATGCTCAGAACAATTCGCCCAAATGCACAATGCATATGAGATGGGCAAAGTTCGGATCAAGCTCATGTTGGAAAGGCATTGGAAGTGGTTGTTAGACTAGAAAGTAGAAGAAGCTCTGACTCAGGGATGGCAAGAATGGTCGGCACAAGTGGCCGAATTACAAATAGTCCGGGCATATCACGAAAACTGCAAAAAAGAGGGCCGAGGATAGCATTAAACTGCTCTGAGAGGACCTGGCTGATGAATTCTACTCCCTCGCCCAAATGCACAATGCATACGAGATGGGCAAAGTTCAGATCAAGCTTGTGTTGGAAAGGCATCGGAAGTGGTTGTTAGACTAGAAAGTAGAAGAAGCTCTAACTCAAGGATGGCAAGAATGGTCGGCACAAGTGGCCGAATTACAAATATTCCGGGCAGATCATGAAAACTGCCAAAAAGAGGGCCGAGGATTCTACAAAATGGACGAGGATAACATTAAGTTGCTCTGAGAGGACCTGACTGATGAATTCTACTCCCTCGCCCAAATGCACAATGCATACGAGATGGGCAAAGTTTGGATCAAGCTCATGTTGGAAAGACGTCGGAAGTGGTTGTTAGACTAGAAAGTAGAAGAAGCTCTGACTCAAGGATGGCAAGAATGTTCTGTAGAAGTGGCCAAATTACAAATATTCCGGGCAGATCACAAAAACTGCCAAAAAGAGGGTCGATGATTCTACAAAATGGACGAGGATAGCATTAAACTGCTCTGAGAGGACCTGGCTGATGAATTCTACTCCCTCGCCCAAATGCACAATGCATACGAGATGGGCAAAGTTCAGATCAAGCTCATGTTGGAAAGGCATCGGAAGTGGTTGTTAGACTAGAAAGTAGAAGAAGCTCTAACTTAGGGATGGCAAGAATGGTCGACACAAGTGGCCGAATTACAAATATTCCGGGCAGATCACGAAAACTACCAAAAAGAGGGCCAAGGATTCTACAAAGTGGACGATGATAGCATTAAATTGCTCTAAGAGAACCTGACTGATGAAGTCTACTACCTCGCCCAAATCCACAATGCATACGAGATGAGCAAAGTTCGGATCAAGCTTATGTTGGAAAGGCATCGGAAGTGGTTGTTAGACTAGAAAGTAGAAAAAGCTCTGACTCAAGGATGGCAAGAATGGTCGACACAAGTGGCTGAATAACAAATATTCCGGGTAGATCATGAAAACTGCCAAAAAGAGGGCCGAGGATTCTACAAAATGGATGAGGATAGCATTAAACTGCTCTGAGAGGACTTGGCGATTAATTCTACTCCCTCGCCCAAATGCACAATGCGGAGGTGATAAAATTGATCGAGGAATTTGAGGACGAGCAGCTAACAACTCGGCCATAAAATTGGAGAAATATGAACGAGAAAGAATCCAGGCCAAGGCAGAACGCAATGACCGAAGCAGAGCAGAAAATGAAACCGGAGCCGCGAAGGAAGAACAAAAGTCAGAGGTGGCGAGGAGGTACCCATCTAAATGACGGAGAAGCAAGTCGACAACCAAGATGACAACGACACCATAGGGGGAGCAAAGGCCCCAACCTGACGTCGACCTAACAAACGCAGATAACGAATAGCCGGGGGAGCTAAAGACCAGAGCAGCCGACTGCGGAATATCCTAACGGCGATGATAGACAACCAATTAGCCGAGGAACAACAAACACATCTTGAACAAGCAGCCAAGTTCAACATCAAAGCAGATGACTCGCGACAGTCGCCGAGCATCTTGCACATTTTTTACGAGGAGTAATTCGCAAGCTTTTGGCGAGGATTTCTTTGTTTTTTCAATTCACATTATTTTTTCTATTTTTGTGGGTTCGACTTGCAAAGCACTGTCACATAGGCGTGCTAGGTGTTGACTGGGCAGGACGATCGAATGTGTGAAAGGGCAACTAGCCAAAAGACGAATAAGGCACGAAACTACCTAATAGAAACGATTGTAACGCACCATGCTTCTAGAAATAGGAAGCATGGAGGCCTATATAAATACCGAGTTATCGAGAGAGTGGGGGCCGACAAGATTATTATATTTAGGCATGAAGTTTACAAAGAGGGGAGGACTTTAGAGAGAATGAGTGTTATATCGACAGTTGATTGATACTTGTAACGATATGTATTCGTAATCGATTATTCTTTTTTATGGGGAAACCCTGTGTATCTAACGTATGCTCTAAAGTGTATTGTTTGTGCGTAGTCGTGAGCTTGTGATCGGGTGTAGCTAATTCGACGAGATACTTGTTATTGTGTCCCTTATGAGGTTCTAAGAGTTGTCTGCATCCCCGAGTGTCGTGCGGATAAGACGAGCTCGGGTATCCACAGAGAGTTACCTAGGAACCCTTGGAGTTTAGTTACCTCCATAACTCTCGTAAAGTACCCAGTCGACGGGATGACCCGAAGCCCCTTCCTCCTTCCTACGACAATTACCTTGATCCGATTACATGGGAGTAGCAACCAAGAGTGTGTTTTTCTAGAAAAAGGGGTAACAAATATATGATTTCCAATATGAAAAATTTGCAGAAAAGGTGGAAACAAATAAAATACCAACTTGTGAAGCAAGCAAGTGGTGATGAAGATGGTGTTCCAAATGCACGTTGATGGTTGGTTGGCTGATTTTGTTTTCCCTCCACAAAACCCAAAATGAGAGGTTTCAAGATTTTATACGACTTTGTTGGGTGACCACGCTTGGTTGGGTGACCATATTTGATTGGACGACCGAGCTGGTGATAGTTGGGCGACCATATTTGGTTGGGCGATCGAGCTGGTGATAGTTCGGTGACTGACCAATGATAATTGGGCGACTTACAAGTAGTCGAGTGACTAAAGGTGTCAGGGTTGGGCGATTACTAACAACTTTTTATTCACGTGTTTTTTTATCCAAATTGGATGGTGCAGATTGCACGCGGCCTCCGTTGAGCAACTTGGAGAGTCCATAGCCGTGACTCCTTCCGAAACCTATTTATGAGTTAGGTCCAAATAGACACGAGCGTTTGTATGTGTGTATGTATGTATGTATGTATGTACTCGATCCATCTATTCACCCATAGCAGAAGAAGAAGAAGAAGAAGAAAAAAGATATTTATGGGTGTCGTGTTGTGACGAGGAGAGAGAGAGAGAGAGAGAGAGAGAGAGAGAGAGAGAGACTTAGGTAGTCTCTGTCACCACTGCTAGTCGCCCCATCAGTTGTTCCTTTTCTTCCTCTGCAGAGCGAGCGAGCGAGCGAGCGAGCGATCATCATGGGTCGTTCACTCTTCTCATGCCTCTCTTCTTCATCGCCCTCTTCTTTAATCTTCTCTTCATCTGCCGTATATCATCCCTGTACTAACTACTACTCTCCTTTTCCTCATTCTTCCGCTTCTTCATTCGTCAATTCCTCTGCCTCTGTATCTACGGCTTCCCATAATACTACGACCACCTTATCTGATAGATGTCAGATTCCGAACGTTTCTGGGCCATGGAAACCCAACAGATGCCTCTCTTTTTCTGCTCTTATGGAAAATCCTGTTCCAGTAAGTACAGCGTAAAATGTCGTATCTTTTTTTATTTCTCAACATTAAATACCTAGAAAGAAGTATGTTTTGATTTGTTGACTTCAATCAGTGGTCTCATGGCATCGGCCTGAAGATATCTGAAGCTCTTGTTTTTGCAATATATGTGACTCTTTATCTGTATGATGTTGTGCCTGAAAATATAAGCATCCTGGTTGGATGGTACGGATTCATTTGACCTAGATCTTAGCTGTTAGTAGATGATGGTATTAGAAATCATGGGTCACCTATAGAAATGATTATGTTAGCATCATTTTTGGATACAGAGGACTCAAGGAGGAATAACAAGTCGTTTTGTTTGTAGGAGAAACACGAAGTTTACACTGTAGGAGAATTTATGACAAAGGTGGATGATCTTTTGTTAGTGAAACCATCTTCGACAGTAGATGAAGGTGAGACTTTTGTTCTTGCCATCGCCATTGTTTATAGCAAAGAGGTCAAATATTTGAATGGTGTTCTTCTACAAGTTCGTTGTTCTGGAAAGATTTAATCTTATCATTTTTATGATATTGTCGTCAAAACAGCTCTCGAATTGCTGGTTCATAATCGAGTAACAGGATTGCCTGTTGTTGATGATGCTGGAAAACTGGTGAGGTGATGAGATTTTCTAATTTTCTTTCTGTTAAAATGTAAGGGATAAATGTAGTATATAGTGCCGGGGCCATAAGCTGACTAATTATTTCAACGTATTTAAGGGCATGAAAATCCAGTAAGATAGGGTACTCTGACTTATTATTGCATAGATGCTTGAATTATTAAACTTAATAGGAATCCAACTTGGTATCAAATGTGATGCTGAAAATTTACTTGACTCTGCAATGTAACCATCACCACATCATGCTGCAAAGTGATACAGTAGCGTCAAGAAACCGATGCATCATTGCACTAGTGCTGTTCTTTAGGCATACATATACTGATCAAAATGAATGGAGGGGCTTTATAATAGCATCCGAATAGTAAATCAATTGCAAAGTAATTTGAAAATTGAGGAGAAAATGTTGTGTGTTTTAGGGTTACCAATGGTACAACATTTCTCTCAATAAGAAGATTACTTTTCTATTTTCTTTAACTCAATAAAAAAATGACATTTTATATATTTTAAACCCTTTCAGGTTGGCTTAGTCTCAGACTTTGACCTACTTGCCCTTGATTCTATTTCAGGTATCAATAAGTTTGTTTGAATTCAGTTTGTTTGATGTGCTATTTGTGTTTATTACCTCGTGTTTAGATCAGTGAGGTGGTGCTGGTAAAATACATCCTTCTTAATGCCGCTAGATTTTTAGTAATTCCCCAAATGCCACTGGTCAACACTGGAAGATACAAAAGAAGAGATGAATTGTCCATAAAATTGCTCAAATTGCACAACAATAAGGGGTTGCATTGACTATATATTACTCAAATAGCATATATAATTGCTCAAGTGGGGTTTGACCTAGGGCATTCAGGAAATAAAGAAAAACCAAGGCATAAATCATTGTTTTTTCTCCATAAAATATAATGTGGTACATGTACAGAAAAAGAACAGACAAATTTTGGCAGGTAAAAGGACATCAGATTCATCGCTTTTCCCAGAAGCAGGTAGCACATGGAAGGTATGTTTGTCGACAGTGTAAATGGGAAACACAAGGTTTAAATTTGTTTTTGCTTCATAAGGATTGACTGATCATGAAGTGTTTTTTGTCAGTAGGCCTTTCGGGAACTTCAAAAACTTATTAGTAAAACACATGGAAGAACTGTGGGGGAAGTGATGACTCCCTCACCCCTGGTTGTGAGAGAAATGACGAACCTTGAAGATGCGGCCAGGTTCGTCTTCTCCTTAAGACTCAAAACACTAGCTTATTTATTCGCTCGTCTGTAGCCTTGACCTTTTCTCACAATAACCCACTTGTATAACCCCATGTTGTTTTGTTCCAGGTTGCTTTTAGAGACTAAGTATCGGCGATTGCCAGTGGTTAATGATAATGGAAAATTGGTATGATTCTTGAATTCAGTGCCCCCAGTCTTTGTGATTTTTTAGTTTAGCAATTGAATTCTAGCAATCTGAGCTTTTTGTATATGGTGTCACAACATACTACAATCTAGAGTTGGATTGTTTTCAACTGCAGTGTAGTTTTGTACACTCATCTCTATGTGTGTGATGAAGGGCATTTGTGAAAATAATGAAAACATGGTTGCATTTGGAGAAATAACGAAAGCCTGGGATTTCTAGTTTTCTTTATTAACCTTCAATAAGGGTTGTCCTGCATGAATATTGTTTAGAATTCTAGTAGTTTACCAATGGTCAATTAATCTTTAGATGAAGAGTCCTCATTCCGATGTATAGATGTGTTTGACAAAACAATCATATATTGTGTAAGTATTTTTACAGTAGTGGGCACTTCGGAGCTTTTCTAGTCTTCATTGTGACTGCTGGCTTCTGACTTTGCAGCTTGGGCTTCTGACTCGGGGAAATGTGATTAGAGCTGCACTGAAGATAAAGCGGGAAACAGAGGGGAAATGAATAAAGTCGAAAGAGTGTTCTTCTGGTGTATATACACATGTTATGGAAAGGCATTCCCCAGCAGAGAGGCTGTCTCTGTGTGGAGTGGCTTCAAAAGGCCAAAATACATTCATATAGAGTTCAAGCCTGAATCAGTATCCATACATTTCAAACAAATGCTCTGTAATGGCATAATTTACGTACACTTTTAAAAGATGTGTTTAAATTAATTGGAATTGACTTAAGATGTGTTGAAACAGTAAGAGATTTGGGGCGATAATTAGTGTGTTTAAAATAACATAATTATGGATAATAAAATCATTGAGACAGACTCCATACATTTACCATCTATATAATAAACAAACGGAGCGCGAGTAATTTTTTGTGAATGCTCATCTCCATTCTCATTCTCTCTCAATATTCATGTATCATTTTAGAATACATTGTTGAGCTATCAACCCTTCAACCAGTATATCCCTTTGTTTTCTGGTAAACACATATATCAACTGGTTTTGGTGCTTGTACACTTGGTCAATGTCAAGTAAATATTCTTTGGGTCAGTCTAGCTTTGAAAATTCCCACCACTTGAGAACATTTTTTGTTGTTAAAAAGGTAGTTAACAGCGCTATTGCAGTGTAAAGCATACTCAATCTTCATTGTGAAGTTGTGAGCGGTATTAATTTGTATAGACAACCATGTCATAATTACTCACTTAAGACCAAAATGTTGATGCAAAATAATTCTGCCAATAACCCTTTGTCATTGGTTTAATTAATATGCTATGCGTTCAAGGGAGACTTTAATGTGGAAGAAAGGCACCATTGCATACACTATTGGGTACTTTGGCTTTGATCATCAGTAATACACATGCCCATGATTTTCCTAGCCAAGTGCCAAAACACTTTGTAATACTAATAAGAATTCATGATTAAGGTCTGAAAAGTCGGTATAAAGCAACATAATCTGATGATATTGACTCTTCTATAGTTATATAGTCATACAATATAGTTATATAACTAGAACATGAGTGGGAGAAGTGAGGATTGAAGATAACAATATGAGTAGGGTTAAGATTAAGCATGACGTTTGAACATTAGCTCCATTATTAATGAAGCCCTGAGGGACTCCTGGGAGAGGCTTATTGGGGTCGTAGGAAGGGTTCACACCATAGATTGCCTGTGCCCCGTCTATGTCATCTGGAGTCAGCTCGGCCTTCACTTCCCAGGTATTGAGGCTGGGATACATGACAGCCTTGACTACGGCCGAGTGTTCGAGGCCGATGACATGGCCGATCTCATGCAATGCCACGGACTGCAAATCGATTTGGTCAGTGCTACTGCTTCTTGCTTCTCGAGGAGGAGAATCCATGACACTCCATGACTCCGCATCGTCGAAATGAAGTTCCGAAGGAGGATTTTGATTGGTGTCAGGGTCGGGTGGCCACACGAGGGCATGTGCGAGCTCGCCGAACCTCCCGTCGAAAGGGCTGCCATCCCCATGCACGTTCTGATAGAACGCGATCTTGATGTCTGCTTTCGAATAGTCGTCGATCTCCGTGAAACTGAGGGGGACGACGGCCGCCCATTCCTTGAAGGCATTGGCGAACACCTCTCTCCGTTCGTGTGCCGATACCTGGGAGGTCTCGTTGACAGGATGGAATGCATAAGTAATGGCATTGCGGTGGGAGGGCGGCCATGTGCCGATGGCGGAGGTGCTGAGCGCGAAATGGTGGAGCGGAGAGAATGTGGGCCGGCGATATGGCCGTGGCCGGACACGGTGGTGCATTAACATGAGGGAGGTTCCATTGACGACATCGTGGCGGCCGCAGCGGGGAGTCATGAGATTGAGGAGAGTGGGGTTGTCCAAGGTGCCCGACACACGGAGGCCGAAGCTTTTCTGGTATAGTTGGAGGGCCGCCAAGGTGTCGGAGTCGAAGTCATCGGTCATCAGCTGGTGCTGTGATGGTGATGGTGGAGGCGGCAGTTGGGTCCAGGTCCAGCCCGGAAAGTAGCCGAAGTGGGCCAGGTATTGCTTGAGGGAGGAGATCCCAGGCTTGGAGTCCCCCAGGCCCACACCATGCAAGCTCCGGAAGTGGGTCCATGGACCATGAGCCTGCGTGGAGGGTCTACCTGGCAGTACGGGCCCCCAGTCTATGGGTCGAGCACTAACCATTACGAGTGTATGAAGCGATATGAGAAGCAGAAGCAGAAGCGGAAGATGAGGATGATGATGAGGATGATGATGATGATGATGATGATGATGAAGCAGAGCTGGAAGAAGAGGAGGAATTGAGGAGGAACAGAGCAAGGGCTGCTGCAGGCGATGAATCTTCATCATCACATCTGCTCTGCTCTGCTCTCTGTCTGTCTGTCTATCGGATGGCGTTTCCGAACTGTTCTCTTCTCTCTTCTCTCTCTCTCTCTCTCTGGTTATATTTCCATACGCAACAACCTAAGAAACGCAAACGCAAGTGTTGATTTGCGCGTGACGAAAACGCAAACGCAAACGCAAATGCAAATGCAAAACGCAGAAAATGATTCATAGATAGATACATAGTGATAGATACACGAAAGGGACCATTAATATGAGCTACAAGTCGGGGTAAAATCGGGTTTATTTCAGTTTTCGTTGGAATTAAGGGCTGGGTGAGTTTTTGCTGTTTTTGTTTGATAGTTTTGGAGTTGTTTCTCTGAGTTTGTATATGTTGATCCCAGTGTGGATTCGGGTAAAAAAAGATAGCGATATATACACGTATACGTACAATACACATACACATGCTCACAAAATGTCAACAATTTTATCTACCAATTGGGCTATACATGTTCAGAGACCAAAATCTCGGAGTTGTACATATACAAACTCCGCACACTACAAACCTAAAAAATCGCAAGATGTAATGTGCAAAAACTCAGAGATCATGGCTCTTGTTCAGAGGATGGCAAGATAAACTCGTAATTTTTGCAGCTATTTGCATTAGAGTCTCTTGAAATCAATGTAAATCTATCACAATGCAAACACGGAACCTTCTTAGTCTTACATATTGACAACCGCCTCTTAGCACCTCTTTGTTGTCTTCCGAGCACCTCTTTGTAGTCTTCCGGTGTGTGTTTTGGTTGTGTTTGGGGAGCTAACAATAAGTTCTTGTGAAATGTTGGGAGTGGCTCCTCTTTTCGCACCAATTTGTTGCTTTTGACCGATTGAACCTCTGGATGCCATATTGGTTGTTGCCGGTGCACCCATAGATGAGAGCAACTCTTTCCCCGATCTACCATGATTTACTTGCAAGGCCCTGGTAATCACAATATGAACATTGGAGCAGGACATTCTACCATAGAGTGGGAGTGGTCATGCTCAATATTCAAAACCAATATCGGGCCTCATTCATAATATACGTTATGTTGTTATCAGTCACATATCTTTCTAGTATCCTCTCAAGCTCTTTAAGTCTTGACCTTTGATCCTTACAATTTGCATGATTCTGGAATCTACCACTCTCACATATCTCGTGTCGTTGTATGTACCATTCTATCACGCTCCCGCCGATGCAAGTGCAAGAGACACTATCCCCGATTAAGACATGTGCAAGTTTGGTAATAAACAAATTTATTCTCCCTCTCAATGTAGTGTACTTGAGAAATTGCTAATGTCTCTCCACAAGATTGGTAGTGTCAACATGTCCATAGTTTAGTCTACCAAACTTGGGCCATAGATTCCTCCAAACACAAGTTTGTCCACACTATCCAGATTCTATATATTGCAAAACCCCAGGTTTGTTTGTGTATTCCTTCCTTATCTCCTCACACATAACATTGAAGGAAGATTCTATAATTCATGCATGAGTTGGTGCACCCTTTGATAGAGGGGGGTTTCTTTGGACATCACTCACTTTGGGCAACAAGTTGTCAACCCATGATCTTTTAGCGTGGAACAAACACAAAAAAAGACAAGAACGTGTTTGTGAGTGTTCCACATTGTGACAATCGAAGATTCATGATTGTAAAGAAGTAGATAAACAATTGTGGGTTAGTTAATATCTAATTCTGTAATTAGTTAACCACATGCGTGATTAAGGAGCAGAAGCTAATGTGTATGTATATGTAGGAGAGGTTTTAGGTTTGGACTTAATGAACACTTATGGGGGATGACTTAAAAAAAATCTTGAGCAACAACACTTTGTATTAATTAGCATTAGTTACAAAAGGGCCCACAATGGGTATATATACATCTTGTGTGCAAGAGTGCACACATAGTCAAAGGGAATGTAAGTACAAAATCCTATTTAAGGGTGTGATAACTTATAAGTAGTGGGGGTATCTAGAGTAACTCCTATTTAAGACTTCACTCTAAACTAGATTCTATTCATGTAAGTTTGTAACTACTAAGTTACATGACAACCTAAATGCTTAAAACTAGTTGAGCTTGACTATCTCAACACGCCCCCTCAAGCTCAAGTGTGAGGTTCAGTGGTCGACAACAGTCGGTCAACTATTATGCTTGTTTGTTCGGCTTGTCCGATCTTCGAGCCGTTTTGGCCTTTCAAGGACCTTTCGGTTGTGCCTTTTTTGTGTCGGCCTTTCCAATCAACAATTTCGGTTCCTCCCCCTCAAGTTGGTGAAGAAGGCTTGGAGTATCAAGTGGTTGAAGGACGAGTGCTAGTGAAAATTGTTGAAGCTTGTCTGCCCCCAAGGCCTCGGTGAGGATATCAGTCGTATGTCTTGTAGTGCCTGCATGTTGGAGATCGATGTCACCATAAATTATGTGCTCCTAAACATTGTGATAATGTGCCTCAATATGTTTGGTTTAGGCATGAAAAACCAAATTTCGGGCTAGCTGGATATTGCTTTGATTGTCACAGTAGATGTGTATCGGTCCGTTTGTCGACTCATTGAAGTCTTTTAATAATCATTTTAGGCAAATTGCTTCACAGATGGCTATGGCAATCCCCGTATACTCAACTTCGGTGCTCGACAGTGCAACTGTCGGTCGCTTTTTGCTGCTCCAAGAAATTGCTCCACTTTCGAGTGAGAAGAAAAAGTCGGATGTTGAGCGTCAATCCGATACATAGTCGGCCCAATCAACATCTTTGTATCCTTCTAGCTGAGCCGACAATCTTTTCTTGTAGAAAATACCCCTATCCATGGTTCCACTAACTTATCGAAAAACTCGCTTAGCACAATTCAAATGTGTATCACACGGTGTTCGCATAAATTGACTAAGGAGGCCGACCGGGTAGCTGAATTTGGGCTAAGTGATTGTTAAGTAGATGAGACTCCCAATTATTTGCCAATACTAAGTTGGCTCACACACGGTGTTGGAAGTTGCGTGCAACTTTAAGGTCCGATTGAGGAGACTTGAGATGGACTTTAGGTTCTTCGTGCCAAGTTTGAATAGTAGGGTCAAGATATAGTGGCATTGTGAGAGTAGGATACCAGTGGTGGTTTGGATAACCTCAATTCCCAGGAAGTAATGAAGCTTGTTCATATCTTTCATCTCGAACTTGTTAGAGAGAACCATCTTAATCCTATTGATTTCAGATATATGTTCTCCCCCAATTACCAAATCATCGACATATATGACAATGAATATTTGGTCACTTATGTTGCTCCTGATGAATAAGGAGTTGTCGGATTTAGACATGATGAAGCCAATTTGGTGAATACCGTGTTATCTTTTGTTGTTCCCTACCGACTAATCACTAAGGTCGATTTACACACACAGGTCGAATGACTTACTCAGAGTCATCTTATCAATAAGACTGTTGTCAGAGACTAGAGTCGGTCGACTCTGATTGCCACTTACTTCAACACTAAAACATATATAGATACTAAATTACTTAATTATCTCGCTCTGATTACCAATACTCTCTATGGTTGACTGTATAGATCACGAGTAAGAGGAAATTCAGATTTGCAATTAACATAGAATACTGAATAACAGTCATGAATACAGTTTAACAACTTCACATAGAATATGCTCTAACTCAAAATTATAGTAAACTTATAGCAATATAGATCGATCATAAATTACAATGCCCTCAACCCTTCTTATAGGTGGCATGAGAGTCTTTTTAAGAATTGTGCAATTGCATGTTTGGCAAGAATCCTACAGTTATACTCAACTAACTGTCCTAATATTTTTTACTTGCCAGCTTAATTATATTTTTTTACTATCCTTTTACATTCGTCTGACTACACACTTGTATGTTTCAAATACCTTTCATTTCAACTACGACTATTACTAAGACTATACTTAGACTATGGCTATACTTTCGAGTAGCTCATCGAGTTATGCTTTGGCTAGCCGATCGGCTCACACATGGCATGCTCGTGGGACAATGCCTTGCATGGTCGAACCCCAAATTTAGGCACCGGTGACATCCTCGTCTTCGTCGTTGTTCTGGTCATCCTCCTTAGGCTTAGCCAAATCGGCTGAGGTAGCCAAATTGGACAAGAGAATGACTGGAAGAAGACCAACTAAGGGAAGACAACCCAACTTCGGGGGGAGCGTCTGAATGAGTGAGCTAGAGCCAGCTAAACATAGGGGCAGAGCTGGAAAGGAGAAGAAAGCCAGGAAGTGCTTAAACTAAGATAGCCAAAGATTGGGTTGAAGACGAATCGGAGACAATCGATTCGGATGAGAGGAATGATTCGGACGAGCCAAATCATATGAAGGTGAGGTGGTAGCCGAAGCCGACACCGATACGGAGGAGCCAATGGGTCGAAGGGCACCAAATCCGCAAAGGCAAGGAGAAGGCCGTCAAGGGCCTTAGAAGCAAACGACCGACTGGGTGGGTAAAGGAGCGCGGGACCGGACGGGTCGTGGAGCGCAAGCAAGGGGGCGTGAAGCTAGGAGAAGCCAGAGTGGAGGACCAGTTGGACTTGACAAACGGAGACCTCAAGTTGAGCTTGAGGGGGAGTGTTGAGAGACAAACTCAACATGGAGCCAGACCGGCTGAAGAAGCTAGCAGGCCGTTGGAGGCCTTTATTCCTATTCTTAGTAATAGGAATATTAAGTACAGTCAGTGTCATATGCCCTTATGTGAGCATTAAAGTACTTGTTAGTGCTTGAGTCAGCCTATGTAAGAGGCTTGTATAAAAGTGCTCATTGAGCACAATTGTATGTACAAAGTGTTATTATTTTGAATATAGTTTTTGTGTCTGCTCATATTTGTCTCTCCCTCTCCCTCTCTCCCTCTTTGTGTATACCGAACCGTTTACAGGTGTCCGGCTTAACCGGTTGTATTCTTTGTGAACAAGCTTCTGCATATGCTAATCTTTTACATACATCAAAAGGTGAGCAAGTTTATATCATCATGTGAAGTCCTATAGTTCTACACACAATAGCGATGCCATAACTAAGACATTGTTCCATCAAGACTGATATTGTAAGTCCAAGATTAGAAGACTTAAACTCAATCATGTTAGTGCACATCAAGGGTATAGTTTCTTGTTTTCTTCCTTATGGAGAATTTGACCATAAGAATATATCTGCTCAATATTTATAAACCAATCATCAAGAAACTCAACCATGCCATCATCATAGCCCCCCGCATCATTATGTTGAGTAGGTGGATTGACATTTCTTGTATGTTATTTCCTTAATCTTTTGTAACTCTTTCGATAATTGTCATGAAGTACCTACATGTAATCTTTGGATAGTGGGGTTAGGTTGTATGCTAGTCTCAAGTGTGTTAAAAAATTAGCCTAAGTTGATGCCTTTAGGAATATACAAGACAATTTTGTTAAACTGTTTAAGAACACATTTGAAGACATTAAAAGAAAGAGGACACGCCCAAATGATGTCAAAAGTTTGTCTTCTCCAAATATAATTAATCAAAATCACACCAACGTAATGATCTAATGGCTAGCATTGTAAGATAGACACTTACATCTTGAGTCATATTCTTAGGTATATTGTCATTATATGTGCTACAAATGTGCAATTAGTTGTATTATGTCTCCATTGCTACTAATGATAAGGATATCTATATTTCCTTGAGGGTATGGTATCTTATCTATATACAATTGTAGATCATATTGGCATTCCATTTCACTTTCTATTAGTGATGCAACATTTGCATAAACACCATATCTTTTTAGGCTTCTACTAAATTGGACTAATTGATTCCATGTAGTCCACGTGTATATATCTAGGCCCACAAAAGGATATTAGTGTAACTTCTTAATGGGGAGGGATATGTACCTCCTTTGTGATGAACAAGCGTCGACCAACTTTGTGAGATATGGTGGATGGGGCGGGGCTATCATATAACAATTACCCAAAAAACTAAAAATTGTTGGCCGGGCAGGACGACCAAAGTATGAAAGGGCCGAAAGATGGCCAAAGTGTGAAAGGATCGTAGGGACAAGCACAAGTCATAACCCAACCAAGTGGGGCCAGACGAGCAACCAATGTGGTGGATCCAGTAGGGTGGAGCTGGCCAAGAACTGGACAAAAGTTTAGAATGTAACATAATGTATGTAAATAACTAGAGAGAGAGAGAGGTAATGGTTCATGCACTTGAGGCATGCAATCTTATAAACAGGGGATCAGTTGTATGGAGTCAGTCCAGATAGTAGATTTCTCTGTTTTGTATAAACGCTACATCTATACTTTTGCATTCGTTTCCCTACTTGTACTGTGCATTGTGTATTGTGTAAGTTGAGCGGTTGAAGCCGACTCAAGTCTAGTTCAAAGTGTATATGTGTATTGGATCACCCGACCAGGTATCGTTTTGTTTGAGCATAACTTTATGTGTTCTATGTACAGTTGCAGTCATCGACGTGCAACCGGCTAGTACTATCCACCCTCAGACCACAAGACATTTGATTCAGATACTTAGGGAGTAAGCATCTGACCCGTGTTATATCGGGAGGGTATAACACAGTTTGGCACGCCCGGTTTGATCTATGAAGACACAACGACCAGAAGCAAGAAGCAGGATGGATGTCAGTATTCCAGATAATAAAGCTTCTATGTATAAAAACGCCCTAACATAATGATTCTTATTGATGGTAAATATATCTTATTAGTTATTTTCATTTAATTTTTTGATTAAATACTTTCTTGTGGTAGGTGTTGTTGATGTTGCTGTTGAGGCCATTGATGTTTCTTCACTCGAAGCCATTTCTGCAGACCTTCCGGATCGACCTATAGAGAATGCTTAGAGAGAAAATGGATATCTAGGATTGTTTTGGCTTTGATACCATGTAAGTATTCCAGATAATAAAGCTTCTATGTATAAAAACGCCCTAACATAATGATTCTTATTGATGGTAAATATATAGGTACAATCTTGGAAATCAGTTACATATGAACCTTCACGGTTCTTGAAGTAAAAGAGTTACATGTGAACCTTCATGGTTCTTTATTCATGCTAAAGTATTTTCTAATATCCTAATATATATTGCTTACATTAATAATGTTCTAACACCCCCCGTTAAGGTAAGCAATTTATTTCTTCTTAGGGTTTAGTAAACTAAGGCCAATTTTAGAACAACACAACCAATGCTTTTGGCTTGAGACAGGTTTCGTTAAGAAATCAGCCCACATGGTGGTTGTTGAAGTGTATTGTAAAATCATCTCTTTAGTTGCTACCAATTCTGTTATAAAGTGATGTCGAGCTCTAATTTGTTTGTTTTGATCTGTGATCTTTGGGTTTTCAGCTAACTTTATACACGATTGATTGTCACAATAGATCTTCATTTCCGAGAGTTTGAAAATGTCAAGCTCTTCAATAATTGTCTTAATCCAAATTCCTTCTTTGGTTGTGAGAGCTGCTGCTACATACTCTGCTTCAGTACTTGACAATGCCACCGAAGTTTGTCTTTTACTTCACCATGCTATAGCACCTCCAGCAAATGTGAGGAGCATACCAGAGGTTGATTGAGAGGTATCGATATCCCATCCTCAATCAGAATCCGTCCAACCTTGTAGGGGAGCATGAAGCCATCCGTTGAGCTAGGACGAATTTTGGAATTGGAAGCTGCAGTAGGTAAGCACCATGTCTTTAGTATGTTGTAGGTAGTAGAGAACCCGCTTTAGGGTTTGCCAATGTGCTATTCTAGGATTTTTCATAAACCTAGATAGAAAACCAACACAAAAAGATAAATCTGGTCGTGTACAACTTACCAAATACCTGACACTTCCTAAAATTTGGCGATATGGAAGTGATGCCATGATTTTCTCGTCCATTATAGTTTGTGGACTATCATTAGAAGATAGTTTTCATGGTACTGTCATTGGTGTTTGAATAGGTTTGCAATCTGCCATGTCAAATTTCTTTAATATATCTTCCACCAACTTCTTTTGTGAAAGAGTGAGAGTACCTTCCATTCTATTTCGAGTCACTTTGATACCAAGGCAAAACTCCATTGGTCCTAAGTCTTTAACTAGAAACTTCATTTTTAGTTGGGAGATGGTCTTCCTCATAGCATTAATTGAATTTGAAGCAATAGGAAGGTCATCAACATATACACCAAGAAGTATAAAAATTTTACATTCCTTTCGGATGTATAAATTTGGTTATGCCTGAAGACGTTTGAATCCAATAGATTCAAGGTAAGTATGTAGCTTCAAATGCCACATTCTAGGTGATTGTTTGAGACCGTATAAGGATTTCTTGAGTTTGCACACATGATGAGGATTCTTTGGATCTACAAAGAAAGGAGGTTGCTCCATATAAATTTCCTTATCCAAGTCGCCATGAAGGAAAGCCGTTTCTACATCAAGATGGTGTAATTCTAGGTTTAAGCCAGCCCTTATAGCAAACATAAACCTGAGCGGAACTGCTTTAAGAGTTGGGGCAAAAGTGGATGTGAAGTCAAGGCCTGGAACTTGTGAAAACCCTCAAGCAACAAGTCGTGCCTTGTGTCGAAGTAGGGCTCCTTGTGAATCAAATTTCTTGGTCAAAACCCACTTGTTTGAGATGACATTTCAGTTTTCTGGAGGTTTAACAAGTTCCCAAGTGTCATTCTTTAGCAAAGTATCAATCTCAAGTTGCATTGCTTCTTTCCACTTGACACTATCCAGTCCATGAATGGCTTCTTCAACACTAAGAGAAAAATCATCGTCATCAAGAATTTCTAAATCATCTTGTGCAAAATCCACTTCGGGAGAAAGATCAGCCATTAGTGCTTGTAATGGTTCAGTGATCTCCATAATTTCTTTCAAGCTTCTGAACTTAGATCTCCTTGTGGGAAGACGAGGGTAAGCATCTTCATCATCAAGTGATTCAAGATCAAGATTTGGCTCGAAATGGGAGGAAACGGAGGAAACATTTTTAGGAGATGTAAAATATGTATTAAAATGGAACCCTAATTTTGAATCAGAGGGAGAATGCCAATATTTTCCTGAGTTTTCAAGATTTGTTGTAGAATCAATTGCTTCATAAGTTGAGTAATGGGATATTGGTTCACCATCATTTCTGATTGTTGTGTCCTTATTGTTTACAACTGAGAAGGGTGTCGATGCAGATGCATGATCCATCGCTGGAATTGTAGTGGAAAATACGGGACCTATTGTTGTTGTTTGTCCTATCGAAAGCACCTTTGGAACTGTTGATGTTATCGTAGGTGTTACAGTACGAGATGTACGGGTGATTGATAACTGTGATAAGTGAGGGTGAAAGATGTAATGTGTGGATATGTATGTGTAATGTTATACGATTATGAGTGTGAATGTAAGTGTGAGTGTGGTGATCGCCAAAAGGTGTTGTATGTTTTAGGGTTAGGGTTAATGGTAATGGTGATTGGTGATGGAGATGACGAAGATAGACATGGTATAATAATGAAGATAATGGAGAGTATGATGGTGAGAGAGATCATGAAGATGTTGACAAGCATTGAGAAGCATTGCGGGGTGGGGGGTGGTGCCTAGAATGGCTCCACCATCCTCCCAAGGGGGTTCAACGTTAAGGGGAGGGAAGAGAGAGATATGATGAGAGAGAGAGAGAGAGAGAAAAGAGAGAGATTGAGAGAGAAATGGTTCTTCTCTTCATTCATTCCCCATGAGGGGTTAAATAGGTACAAAGGGTTAGATACACAAGGGTGCAAGCCCCTTGGGCATTCACACCTAACCACTCACTCACACCTCTTTGTATCCACCACACTCACACTTACATTCACACTCATAATCGTATAACATTACACATACATATCCACACATTACATCTTTCACCCTCACTTATCAGAGTTATCAATCACCCGTACATCTCGTATGGTAACAGTAGGAACCTTTGTTGTTGCCATCGGAATTGTCGTTGTCGTTGTTGAAACTGCTGGTTGTTGCCACTCTACTAATGTCATTTCAAGGTTTGTGTTCTCCTTCATTCTCAGAGGTTCTTCAATATGTCTTCTTTCTTTTCTCAAGTCATTTCCATTGTTCACATGCAATTGATTTTGCATGTCTTGCATTTCCATTTTTCCATGTGACAATTCACTGTTGTAGAATAGAGCATCTTCATCAAATGTCACAAACCTACTGAATATAAACATTTGATTGCTAGGATCAAATAGTTTGTATCCTTTCACACCTGCAGCCTCACCATATACTACCATGATACATTTCTTTGCATGTGGATCCAACTTCTTCCTTTTCTCTTGTGGTATGTGACTATATGCAATCGAACCAAACACTCATAAGTTTGAAAATTTTGGTTTATGTCCAAACCAAACCATGTATGGCGTGTGGAGACCTAGCACTTTGTGTGGTGATTTGTTTTGTAAATAGCATGATGTAGCTACTGCCTCTTGCCAAAACCAATGTTCAAGTCCTGCCACTTGCAACATGCTTCTACTTGCATGTAGTAGTGTTCTATTCTTTTGTTTTGCCACTCCGTTCTATTGTGGGTTGTGTGGTACATTGAACTCATGTCTGATGCCATGTACATTGCAGAAATTCTGCCATTCATTTGAGACATATTCCCCACCATTATCTGACCTAACGCTGTTGATTTTACTTTGACATTGGTTTTCAACGATGGATTTATAATAGGTAAAGGCTTGGAAAGCTTCAGAATTTTTCTTTAAAAAATAAAGCATGGTAAATCTACTAAAGTCATCAATGAATGAAATGAAATAGTGATTACCGGAAATAGATTTCTTTTGGAATGGACCACACAAGTCTAAATGTACTAATTGCAACTTTCTTTCAAATCTGCGTTTGCTGAGGGGAAATTTCTGTCTCATTTGTTTCCCATAAATACATCCTTCACAAAGTGCAAGGTATGTAAATGGTTGTGTTGGCATACCCTCTCCAAGCTTATGAATTTGACATGTCTTCATGACTCTTGGATGTAGATGTCCGAGCTGATAATGCCATAATAAAGTATGATCAACTTGAGGGTTTCTTGAGGCAATGTGTGCTTCAATTGGTGTTTTGTCCATAGCTTGAAGGGGGTAAAGTCTTCCATGTTTGGGAGACACTATCTTTACAACTTGTCCTGATGGTAAGGTATATTTGATAATTGCACGGTTGTAATGAAATTCAATTATTGCACCATTTGTCATGGCTTCACTTACAGACAACAAGTTCTTTGCCCAGCCAGGAACATAGTATACATTGGATATACTAATCGTTTGATCATTGTCTATTGACAGATGAATTGTTCCCTTTCGTAAAGCCAACTTGATTGCATTATCACCAAAGCGAACTTCCAAAGGTGTAGGAAGTTGGATGTAATCATGAAGAAGGTTTCTACTATGGGCAAGATTATGGGTTGCACCTATATCAAACAACCATAAATTTTCCACATTGAAGTTTTGATTGGTTGCCACAAATGCTTGGATAAAAGGGTCAATATCTTCTTGTTGGTTTTGTACTCAGGTTGTGTGAACATGTGCTGAGTTTCTTTTACTCTTATTCCTGTAATCATATTGCTTCTTTCTATAGTCTCTTTCCATGTGACCCACCTTACCACAATATCGACAAATGATTTGAGAGGAAATACTAAGGGCACCTGATTTTTTAGTCTGGAATGATTTTTTATTCTGGACCTTGTTTCCATCATGTATAATTGGTATGTTCTTTGTGTACTTGTTATTGTTTTGGAATTTGTTTCTATTAAAATGACCTCTTTGATACTTCGTCGCAACAATCATTGCCATGTGTGGATTGTCTGAGACATTTTGAGGCTTTCTCCTTCGAAGATCTTCCTGCTTCATCTTGGAGATGAGATTTTGTAGAGAAAGTGTTGGATCAGCCCCATGGATCACTATAAATGGGCCCCATGAAGTTGATAAGGCTCCAAACATGATATCTATCTTCATTTCTTCATCAATCTTGTTGCTCGTTGAATATGTTGTATCATATGCAGATTAATATTTGTTGATGAAGGTGTCAAGTGAGTCATCCACTTGCATTTCCAAAGTGACAAGGTAATGAAATGAAAGGACTTTGGTGGTTCGATCTGATGATTCGTGATGTTCTTTAAGAAGATCCCACATTTCTTTAGATGACTCAAGGTGTTTGACAAGATCGACTTGTCTATCTATTAGATGCATGATGATTTCAGATCTTTCATGTTCCATTCTGTTGTTTCAGGTTCTGTGGTTGGTTGTTCGATCTCACCTTTGATTATTATAAGTAGGTCCGTTTGTTGTAGGATGAGTTCCATCTTTAATTTCCACATCCTGTAGTTATTTTCATTTAATTTTTTGATTAAATACTTTCTTGTGGTAGGTGTTGTTGATGTTGTTGTTGAGGCTGTTGTGGTAACATAATGATTCTTATTGATGGTAAATATATAGGTACAATCTTGGAAATCAGTTGCATATGAACCTTCACGGTTCTTGAAGTAAAAGAGTAACATAATGATTCTTATTGATGGCAAATATATAGGTACAATCTTGGAAATCAGTTACATATGAACCTTCACGGTTCTTGAAGTAAAAGAGTAACATAATGATTCTTATTGATGGTAAATATATAGGTACAATCTTGGAAATTAGTTACATATGAACCTTCACGGTTCTTGAAGTAAAAGAGTTACATGTGAACCTTCACGGTTCTTTATTCATGCTAAAGTATTTTCTAATATCCTAATCATAGAACGTAATATTCATGTTCGTGCAAGCATTCAAACGTTTGAAAACGAACACGTTTGAAAAGGGAAAAATACGTACTCCTTTTCTTATTTTCATTTTTTTGTATATATATTACAAATTCATCTCACCTTAGTGGTAACAAGACGTGTTGCTATTGTTCATGTGTTGGGTTCAATTTTCGATTTCCACATCTTCCTTTTAGTTAGTACCATGTCATATCAAAATTTTATGTTAGTGTTATTTTAGATTTTTCTTTTTGTTTACTAATTTTGTTGTTGCAAGTGGTAAGTTGCCATGCTACTAATGTTTGTTTTTTGGGTTCAATTCCCAACTTTCTCATATCCTCTTGTTAGTGTCATGGCAAAATTTTATGTTAGTGTCATGTTCCTTTTTTTTCTTTTACTTTCATTTTTTGTTATTAGAAATTAGCTCATCTTAATGGCAAGTTCTTATGCTACTATTGCCTATGTCATGTTTTCTTCATATTCTCGAATATACATTTTATGAGTTTTTTATCGTTTCTTTTTTTCTTCTTTTTCGATCTTTCTTTGTTATTAGAAATTAACTCACCCTCGTAGTAAGTTGTTATGCTACTATTGCCTATGTCATGTTTGCTTCATATTCTTGAATGTACGTTTTATGAGTTTTTGAATGTTTGATTATAATTTATAATGTCATATTTGATTCAATCTCTTTAGTTCATACTCCTTTTTTTGTAAAGTTCTAAAGTGAGGATCAAGACAAGACATCCCAAAGGTATGCATGTGATACAATGCAAATATTGCAACCATACTTATGTTGGTGGTTCACAATGGATTAGAGTCCACTTATTGGAATTGAGAGTGAATCAATATATAATATAGACCTTGGTCAATCCAATCAAACTTGTCAACCCAATCCAACTTTGAGATAATTTACCACACGCGTATGATTGAATCATTCTCGAATGCGAATGCACGTATGATACGTATGGTTCATTCTATGATCCTAATATATATTGCTTACATTAATAATGTTCTAACAGCCTGAGCATAGCTTTATGTGTTCTATGTATAGTTGCACTCATCGACGTGCGACCGGCTAGTACTGTCCACCCTCCTACCACAAGACATTTGATCCGGATACTTAGGGAGTAAGCATCTAACCCGTGTTATATCGGGAGGGTATCACACAGTTTGGCACACCCGGTTCGATCTATGAAGACACAATGACCAGAAGCAAGAAGCGGGATGGATGTCATCTAGCTGAAGTGGGAATGAAGAAACAACGACACATCCATCTAGCTGAAGTGGCAATGAAGGAACAACGAGACGCAACGGACCCCGCACTTGGTCAGGATCTTGACGTGTAGAAGAAGAGCTTGTGACGGAATCGGTGCTTCCGAAACAACCGCCTCAAGGCCTAGAGACTGATTCAGTGGTGTTGGCCGGCTTGGAAACTATGAGCTGCAGTAGTGCCGAGTTTGACTAGTCCGAAAATCCTCCACAACACTCAAGAGATCGAGACAACAGCCCTCACCAAGAGGAGAGTTAACAATGATCCAAGAGGAGAGGAGAGGAAGACATGATGTCATACCCTTACAACAACGAGGCCGATGCTGAAGTGCATGTGCGCGCTTTTCTGACTATGTCGCAAGCCAACCACGTATCACAACGTCTGGCCGCAACCAACACGAATGCGTCAAAGATCGTTGAGTTCAGCTTATCGCTGGAAGGGCAAGCGGCGAATTGGTATTCACCGCATGCCCTGGATGAGTTCCAAACCTTCCCGCAACTTAGAGAGAAAATCTTACAATTGTTTCATTGGCGAAACCCGCATTGACAACTGATGAGTCAATCTATGCGGCGTATCAAGAACCCCAAGAGTCGGTGCCACAATTCATCATCGCTTTCAAAATCTTAGGCGGCAGTTGGCGCGCTCGCCTCTAGAATTCTTGACGACGTTCGA
This sequence comes from Azolla caroliniana, assembly GCF_043228905.1. Lineage (NCBI taxonomy): Eukaryota > Viridiplantae > Streptophyta > Polypodiopsida > Salviniales > Salviniaceae > Azolla > Azolla caroliniana. The sequence goes on from NW_028230448.1 coordinate 9,906,154, forward strand.
AGAACCTCGACGAACCACCCTAGCGGTACACACTCGAGCAGTGCGAGTATAACCTATTGAATAAAGCAACTACCCCAGTACTGCAAATCGAGCCGCAAGACGATCGGATATGGACCAAGGACCGTCTTTGGCGATCGGCCCGTTCAAGATGATGGCAATCAATAAAGCAGAAAATCAAGAGACAATCTACTCTTGATCGTAATGCACGGATAGAGAAGGATGAAGGAGGAGTGCACGAGAGGAATAAGGGGTGAATGACAAAGGGATTCAATTGATACAGCAGGGTGGAGATTACAAGAGGAGAGAGAGGTTAATCTCTGCAACAAAGAAAAGGGGTAAAAAACCACACAGAGAGAACACAGACACTCGCTCTCTCACACTCACTAACTCACTCTCTCTCTCTCTCTCCCCACACAACTAAGTGGAAGACCACTTTTGGCCTTTTCACACTTAGTATGTATCGGGGATACATGTATAACAATCTCCCACTAAAAGGCCTAAACTAGGAGTAGAAATAATGGAAGGTTGACCTGTATAAGACCTAGACCTATACCTCCCACCTGATGGGCATGTTACACAATGTACACAACAAGTGTGTAACGTAAGGTACTAAGTAATGCCCGTCAAGTAACAACAATGCTCCAATGCATCTTGTGGTAAGGCCTTAGTCAATGCATTTGCAGCATTTTCGCGAGAAACAACCTTCTCAAGGCTAATACAATCATTAGCTATGCATTCCCGAATGAAATGGTACCGCACTCCAATATGTTTGGTCTTCGCATGATATACCGGATTCTTAGCCAAAGCAATGGCACTTTGACTATCACAAAACAGTTTGGGTTACATGTTGCGGTATACCCATGTCACTAGCTAATCGAGACAGCCAAACCGCTTCCTTACATGCCTCACTGGCTGCAACATACTCAACCTGTTGTTGACAATGTGACACAATCTTGAAGACGAGATCTCCAAGCAATAACACCTCCCATAATCTAAAAGATGTGCCCTGAAGTAGATTTCCTACTATCAGCGCATCCGACATAATCTGAATCTGTGTATCCAATGATAGAGGCATCCCCTTTGCCTAAACAAAGGCACTTATCCTTAGAGCCACTCAGATATCTTAGTATGAACTTGACAGCATCCCAGTGTTTCTTATCAGGGTTTGACATGAATTGACTTACGGCTCCCATTGCAAATGCAATGTCTGGTCTAGTAGCCACCATGGCATACATAAGACTCCCAACTGCGGATTGATAAGGAACCTTGGACATGAATTCCTTGTCCTCATCAAATGTGGGGCAATCACATGTGCTCAGTTTTACATATGTAGGCAATGGAGTGCTCAACGGCTTTGCATTCTCCATATTAAACCTCTTGAGCACTTTCAATATGTACTCAGCCTGAGACAAGTAAATGCATCGCTTACTCCTATCACGAGTAATACGCATACCAAGAATATGTTTTGCATCTCCCAAATCCTTCATGTCAAAATTCTGGCCCAAGTTTTTTTTCAACGAGGATAACTCACCCTTGTTTTTACCAACAATAAGCATGTCATCAACATATAGTATCAATGTAATAAAACTCCCATCTGAACAGGTTTTCGTATAAAGACATGCATCCTCATTGCTTCTAGTATATCCTTGAGTCTTCATAAAAGCATCAAACTTTTGGTACCACAATCTAGGGGACTACTTAAGCCCATACAAACTCTTCTTGAGTTTACATACCAAATGTTCTTTTCCCGAGACTTCATGACCTTCAGGTTGTTCCATATAAATATCCTCATCAAGATCCTCATGCAAAAAGGTGGTCTTCACATCCATTTGGACTAATTCCAAGTTCTGATTTGTAGCCAATGAAAGCAACATACGCAATGTAGTCATCTTAACTACAGGAGAAAAAGTTTCATCAAAATCAATTCCATGTTCTTGCTTGAAACCTTTGGCAACCAAACGTTCTTTATACTTTGGGGAAGCATTATCATATGTATACTTGTACTTGTATACCCATTTGCATGGCAATGCTTTCCTGTCCTTTGGCAAAGGTACTAGATCCCAAGTACCATTTTTATAAATGCTATCCAATTCATTTTGCATGGCACGCTCCCACTTAGCATGATCATTGGCCAAAATAGCTTCCTTATAACAAGAGGGTTCACCACCATCCGTTAACATCACATAGTCTGTGAGCTTAGTAGGTGGCCTAGAGACACGAGTAGATCATCTCATTAGTTACTGAATTGGAGTCGGACTATTTTCAGGTTGTACACATGCATCCTCATTTTGAACATCCTCATATGGGTGAACATTTATAGGACTGTTTAGCATCGGTGTGGGGTTATCCTTTTCCACACTAATAGAGGGTATAACATCCTGAAATGTCACTTTCCTCACTTCCACTTCCTTAATTGGTTGTTTATGCATAATCTTTTCGTTGAAAACGACATCACTACTTCTGACTATAGTGTGCGTTTCAAGATCCCACAAACGATATCAAATTGACCATCTATGCCATAGCCAAGGAAAATGCATTTCCTTCTCTTAAAATCTAGTTTTTGCCTTAATTGTTTTGGAACATGAACATATGCTTCACATCCAAATACCCTAAGATGATCATAGTTTGGGGTTTTTCCTGTCCACAACTCTTGCACCGCTTTCAAGCTTTTGGCAGTGCTGGGTGATAGATTTATCACATGGACTGATGTCCGGACTGCTTCAGCCCAAAAACCTTGTGGCATATTTGCATGATGCAACATAGAAACAACCCTGTCCTGGATGGTTCTATTCATCCTTTCTGCAACACCATTTTGTACTGGAGTGTAAGGGGTAGTAAACTCTCTACGTATGCCTCTAGAATCACAAAAATCTCTGAACTCATGAGAGGTATACTCACCTCCATTATTAGAACGTAAAACCTTAAGCTTTATACCCTTTTCAGTCTCAACCGAGGCAAGCCATTTTCTGAAAACAGAGTATACATCACCCTTTTGTTTTATGGGATACACCCAAACATTTCTTGTGGCATCATCAATAAATGTAATAAAGTACAAAGCTCCACCCAATGATCTGGTAGGTATAGGGCCACATACATCCGTATGAACTAGATCCAAGGGTTGAGTAGACGAATCAGAATTAATATTCTAATGCACACTTCTAGTTTGTTTACCATATTGACAATGCTCACAAACTGAAAAATTTGAAAATGATAACATAGGTAAATAGCCAAAATGTGATAATCTTTCCATTCCAGTACGAGACATGTGACCTAAACGGCCATGCCAAATACACGTCATAGGTTGTTCTGTGACTATCAAAAGATGCTCCTTTTGATGGACAACTAAAGGATAAAGTGAACCAACTTTGTTCCCTTTAGCAATAACCATATTTCCTTTCGTAATACGAAAGGACTGGGCAGCAAAAATCACTTTAAAAACAATGTTATCAAGTTGTCCAACAGACATTAAGCTACGAGTTAGCTCGGACTATACCAAGTGATTTAGCTTCGTATCGTGTGAACCACTCTCTATGTGGAGTCACATGAAATGAAGCACCAGAGTCCAACAACCATGTATGAGCAAACGCATGAGCAATATTAGTCTCAGCATAGGTAGCATCATCATCCATGACCAAGATGTCAACACCATCATTGCATGCAACATTTATTTCCTCTATTTTCAACGAAGATGATGAACCAACCAATTGTTTAACATGCCCATCACCATGAGTTTTACTCTTTTCCTTTTCTTTGTTCTTCAAGGCATAACAGTCTTTCTTAATATGACCCTTCTTGTGGCAATAATGGCATTCCACAAGTCTCTTCCTAGACTTACTTCTACTCTTGTCATGATTTCCATGACTATTTCTGCTTTGGCTTCTACCACATTGCTGGTTTTTACCATAACCAGAATCTCGAACATTATATGCATCTCCAACTTGTGAGGAAACCATAGATTTCCTACGTATTTCTTCACCCAATGGTGCTCCACTTATGTCATTATACACCAATTTCCCATTTGGTAAACTAGCACTAATAGCGGTGCAAAATGTGTCCCATGAGCTAGGCAATGTGCATAGCAAAAATAGCTTTCAACTCATCATCCATGGTCATTTTCTGAGATTGCAATTGCGACCATAATGCATCAAACTGATTTAAATGAGACGCAATACTATCTGTATCCTTCATACAAAGGTCATATAACTTTCTCATCAAATACACCTTGTTTGCTGCAATCTCCTTCTCATAGATATTGCATAGTTTTTTCCAAAGTTCTTCGGAGTTTTGGCTATCTAAAACAGTAAAGTAGACACTATCCGCCAAGTGCAGTCTTATAGTGGACATAGTCAAGGCATCAAGTTCCTCCCAATCATCATCATCCATGTCATTCGGTTTCTTCGCTTTCCCGCCGGGGGGCCTAGTTTGCTTTCTTTGAACCAATACATCATGCATCTGATTCTTCCACAAAGCAAAATTAGATCCATCGAATTTCCGGATCTCAATATGATCTTTTCCCAAAATTGAATAGTTCTTACTTGAACTATTACGAGCAACATAAGTGCTACTAGATACATCCAACATTTGAGACTCCATAGGAGTGAACGACAATATCAAGCAATGATTGGGCAACAAAAAACTAGTAACCAACTAGCTTATGGCAAACTGTCAAAGATTGATACCCAATATTTCGTGCAACGCGCACCACTGGAAGAATACAACTTCCAAAATATCAACAGTGAACTGTCAAAGAGGGCTGATACCACTCTTGCATATAACAAGCACCACTTCAAGACATATAATTTCCAAAATGTCAACAATATTGGCTAACATACATCTCCCAATCACAAATTGTAGGCAACTGTTATGTTATACATTCACGTTGACCCCAAATTTCTCTTCCAAATGTAGCAACGACATTGACTCAGATACATCTCCCGAACCACAAACTGTAGGCATCGGCTTTGCTATGCATTCACATTAACCCCAAATCTCTCTTGCAAATGTGGTAGGGGTCTCTCCCACCACAGCTTATTTCCACCCAAGAAATGTTTCGGATATGATGGATAATTAGAGAGTTTAACTAAGGGAAATACCTGTGAATAGCATGTTCCTTTCTTCAATGTCGATGATGCTAGAGACCAACAGTAGGTAGATGCTTCAGCGGAGCCCGATACTCCTACGCCGCTACGAGTCTCAAACGCTTGTTGTTTCCGACTCCAAATCTTCCCTCGTTGTCTCTCTTGCTCTGATACCACTGATGACAATCAATAGAGCATATTGTCTCTTGATTTTGTGCTCTATTGATTGTCATCACAAGAGACGACGAGAGACCGGGGCCGACAAATGATAGATATTGGGATGACGACTACAGAAGAGATGATTGAGACAGATATGAGCATGATTGAGACAGATATGAGCATGATTGCTCACCCCGATACGATAGACGGCCATTTACCAATAAAAGAGGGGGATTCGTAGGATCAACGACAGATGGAAGATAATCGGCCAAACACTTGCCGACCTCAACCACATAACAAACGGAGGGACGATTGTCGATGGCCTCGACAAGCGAGGCCGTTCCAATGCAACTCTTGGGCACAATCGAATAGATAGTAAGCCCAGCCACAGCTGGCGCAAATGGAAAGAGGGTAGTCAGGATCGGCAAACCTCATATGTTATAACTGTCAAAAACCTGTCCATTACACGAATCGATGCCCGGAGGGGGTCTGTGGTAAAGACCCAACCGTAAACATGATCACGGCCAAGGTACAGTAGGTGACCACCCGCAGTAAAACAAAGCAGTTCAAGTGGGATGCTCAGGACGAAATCTGAAAAGCGCCGAAGTTCTGGTTCAAATAAGCCAACAGTGTGAATGCCAATCATATGCAAAACGAGATGCAAAACATTACAATCGGCAAACCCCAATCGCAACAACAACACTGGATGGATGGCCGATGAACCGATCGGAGGAGGAGAAGACCCTTTTAATATAATAAACGATTTACAGTTTCCCTCACTCTCTCTATCTCTTGTCTCTCTATTGTCTTCTCAACATGGTATCAGAGCGTTAGGCTCTCTCCAACCACCTTCCTCTTTCCTTTCCTCCTCATTCATAGACGGTGCTCTTGCCATTAGTTGATCCGGACAACTATGGCACAACACGCACATGGCACACCTATTTCTACACCTAATCCATCTACCCCGTCACTCGGTTCGATATGGGCCCAGGTTCTTCAACAACGCAAGACACTACTCCGCTTGCCCCCACCACTACGAGAAGTTACAATCTTGACAAACTCACATGCCCCAACTACCTTACATGGGCCACACAGATGACACTGATGCTCAAACGAACTGACATGTGGAATGTGGTGAGTGGCACAACTCAACCCACCGAAACCAATAACACTGAATGCATGGCAAAAGATCTCCAAGCCCAAGTAGAACTCATGTTCCACCTTGGAGACCCGCAAGTGCAAATGGTCCAACGTTGCAACACCTTAGTGGAAATTTGGAAAATACTCTGAAGCATTTATCATCATGAAGATTTGATCACCCAAGTCGCATCGCTCAAAAAGCTCCTCGTTTCCTCCGTCACAGAAAACCAAGAAATCACCAAATTTCTTGATGAATGGCACATCTTACTCGACAATGCTCTCCTCTCGGGACTGCAATTGGATTCAAATCTCCAAGCCATGTTACTCCTAGAGGCATTGCCCTCCTTTGGCGACCGTTTATAACCACTCAAGCAACAATGGCAGGCCTCACGGTCGGATCTCTTATGGCACGCATCCACCAAGAAGAAATCATGTGAAATGGTGCTCATCACTCAAATGCAACTTTTTCAACACCGTCGACGCAATATGTGCAACGACAACCTAACTTCAACAGGGGTCCGTCCTTTCGAAGGAACAACAACAACTCGTGACCTGCCATCACTTCAACAAAAGTTTGTACATATTGTGGACGCCATGGACATCTTGAACGTGAGTGCCGCACCAAGCGCCGTGAACAACTGAACCAACCACAACAACATGGACGACGTCCTAGACCACACCTCCAACAACTAAATGTGCCCAAAGTTGGCCAATATGGTATGGAAACATTACAACTCTTTACATCATTACTAATAGTTCCGACTGTCTTTCACACACCACGGATATATCCGAATGGGTACTCGACACTGGTGCAACTCACCACATGACACCACAAAAGCATTAGCTCCGCGACTACAAGCATCTTTCAAGTACCATGCACATCAACCTCAGGAACAACCAATTCCTCACAGCCATTGGTGTTGGGAATCTTCACGTCACTCTACCAAGTGGAGCAAACGTCAACATCTACAATGTGTATCACATCCCGAGTCTTAGCCGGAATATACTTTTGGTTACAACGGCTACCTCAAGTGGATCTTCCATTGAGTTCTTCCATGACTCATGTATTATTCACTTCAAGCTCCCCAATGGACAATTTGAAATTATAAAATTACCTCAAAAGGACCATTTGTATCCGTTAGCGATATCTATGTCTAATCCTCAATTTGTAATTGGTCACACCTCCATCCATTCTCTTCACATGGCTAAAGCTGTGTCCACCCTTGTGTGGCACTATAGGTTTGGTCCCATAAATAGTGTCACACTACATCGCATGGTGAAAGATAAGCTTTGTGTCGGCTTTCCATCCTATCTAAACCCAATAGAATTGTGTGAAGGTTTCATTTTAGGAAAATCTAGCCACAAAAGTCACCAAACATCACTTAAAAAATCCACACAATTGAACCAACTAGTGCATAGTGACCTTTGTGGACCCATGGAAACGAGCTCACTCTCGAGCTCCCATTATTTTCTCACCTTCATTGATGATTTTAGCAGGTATACAACCGTGTACTTCCTCAAGAAAAAGTCTAAAGTACTCACATACTTCAAAGAGTATTGCAACCTCGTAATCCATCAACATGAGCTCCCAATCCAAGCACTTTGTTCCGACAATGGTGGAGAATATGGCTCAAATGTGTTTGAGGCGTTTTGTAAAGACGAAGGCATCCAACAACAATTCACAGTTCCATACACACCTCAACAAAATGGTGTGTCCAAACAGAAGAATCAAACCCTCGTTGGTGCAACTAGAGCCATGCTCCTTACGGCGGGACTACCAATAACCTATTGGGAAGAGGCAGTTGCGACAACATGTTATGTGCAAAATCGAGTTTTGCATGCCAACGACCCCAAAACTACACCATATTTTCATTGGTTCGGTAAGCTACCTAACGTTCAACATCTACGAATCTTTGGATGTGTAGCGTACCCAATGAAAGTGTTGGACCTAAGAAAGAAGTTGGACCCAACAAGCACGTGAATGATCTTTGTGGGCTACGGTGACCGATTTGGCGTCAAAGCATATCGATTGTATGAACCGGAGCAACGAAAATTTAACTTCAATGAAACCTCTCTCATTAGTCTCGAACAAGAAAGCCGCAACCCCATAACACCATTAACCCCATCATCCACCACACCAACTATTCCACTCTCTACTCTAAAAAGACACCCTCAAGTTGAATGGGAAGAATTCTCACAACTCACCCCACTCCCACCACAAACTCCCACTCCAATTGTCCCAACAACAACCACAACACCACCAACGTTACATACCCCCACATCTGCAACACCAAAAGCCCCTCCTTAGTCCTTTGGACAAAAAACCAAATCCCTTTTATTCCTTACTTCTACAAATTCATCATCCCCTAATACCACCATAAGCAAACAATCGACCCCTAGTAGACCACTACATACAATTATACCAATAAAATCTACCCATCAACCTTCTCTCCTAGGACCAATCCCCAAGGTTCGTCCTCCCAAAGCTTTGAAAATTTGATCTTTGAAGGAGATCTATGAACAAACAAACCTCACTTCTATAAAACTAGAAAAGCATATCCATCCATCACTAGACTCCACTATATTTGATCCCTTAGATATATTCTACCAACAAATGATCCAAGATCCATCCTCCGACCATGATCTTCAATTACTAAATCTTGAATCTTTTGATGATTTTAATATACAGGAAGCACTCTCGAGAACTGAAGTGACTTCATGGCATGAAGCCATGGACTCGGAGTACCAATCTCTCATGGAGAATGGTACATGGCAACTAGTACCACAACTGCCAGATCGAAAATTGGTATCGTGCAAGTGGCTCCTCCGGAAGAAGTTTAATGCAGATGGCTCGATCTCACGTTACAAAGCTCGACTTATGGCGCGAGGATTTTCAGAAGTACCTGGCATGGAGTATAACGAGACCTTCTCTCCCGTCCTCTGGAAGACCTCATTCCGAGCGTTACTCGCCATTGTTGCGCAACTTCATCTCCTCGTCCATCAAATGGATGTTCGGACAACATTTCTACATGGAAACCTACATGAAGAGATCTATATGGAGCAACCACCTGGTTACATATCTAAAGATTACCCTACCTATGTATGTAGATTAAACAAATCACTATACGGACTAAAACAGTCGCCATGTCAATGGTACGAACGGTTTAACTCATGTATGTCAACCCTAGGATATGTTCGTTTTCAATCCAACCCTAATGTATATAGCCGAAATGGCCCAAATGTAATACTCCTAGCCATTTACGTAGATGACATCCTAATCCTATCCAACTCTGAAAATACACTATCTAATCCTACGAAAAGTGACATCATTAATTTTTCTGATAATACGGAAAGGACCTAATCGTCGATAATCCAATTTATCGCTTTGTCGAGTAGTCTTGATGTGTTGTCATAATAGCCATACCCTATTTCCAATGTCAAAACAAGATAGAAGCCGATGAATATCCACATAAACCTTCTGTGTTTGTTGAGCTTAATGTAAATGGGTAGATAGGTCTACCTATATCTTGCGTAGCCACTCCAAATGATCCTCTGCACAAGGATTTGGGGGTAACTCTAGAGTTTCGAACACACACCATCGAGGATGATAGCCTGTATAAGCATAAAATGGTGGATGAGTGGATAGAGTTATTATAAGCAAATTCGGCAAAGTGGAGAATATCCGCCCAATCATCTTGTTGATAGTTTAGAAAACACTGATGATATTGTTCCAACGTTTGATTTGTTCGTTCTTCTTGGTCGTCTATTTGAGGGTGATAGCAAGAGGAGAGGTTACAAGTGACCTTGAGCATTTTGAAGACATGCTTCCAGAATTTCGAGACGAATTGAGGTTCACAGTCGTTGAAGATACTATCCGAGAGGCCATGATGCCGAAATGCCTCACGCTTGACAATTTTGGCGATTTCTTCACTAGTGATTGCCTTAGTACAAGGCAGGAAATGTGCCATCTTAATATATCAACCACTATTGTTAAGATCACATTGAATCCCTTTGAAATTGGAAGATTTGTCATAAAATCTAGAGAAATGGACTGCCACGGCTTGCTTGGAATTGGTAATGGTTCCAATAAACCATATAGATGATGTCTTGACATCTTTGCTCTACAACATGTATCATATGTCCCAACATAGTCTTCGACAAATCGTTGCATATGAGGCCACCAAAATGATCATTGTACTAAATCCAATGTTTTAATTCTACCAAAATGTCCAGTTGTATATGTGTCATGACAGTTTTGGACTACACGACGACAAGAGCCATTGGGAACATACAAGAGTTTCTTAAAGAATAGTAATCCATCATGACATTCGAATTGACGATAGTCCGTCCCTGGTTGTTGCGACTGTGAACAGGTTGCCCGCGAGGGATCAATTTGCGCTAGAATGGCTTGAGCGAAAGCGTCTGTCTTCAAGTTTTCACGTATGGTCTCGATAATGCGGGAATCCAATGGAGTGTCAAAACCCTACGTTGCTTGTAGTCGTGTTGGTCCTAGGATGACTTGCTTTTGATTATCGAATGTTGGATCACTGGGACAAGTTGCTAGATACGAGCGTTGTGATAATGTATTTGCCTTCCCTTGTTGCTTCCCAGGATGATATGTAATTTTGAAGTTGAAACAAGTGAGGAATTGGGCCCACCGAGCTTGTCGTCGATTTAATACACGAGCATTTCGGAAATAAGCAAGGTTTTTGTGATCACTGAATACAGTGACTTGATGAGAAGATCCCTCTAAACAATGCCTCCATTGTGCAAAAGAGTTCACTATTGCCAATACCTCCTTGTCATGTATCTCGTCGGTGATTTTGGTGGCACAAACTTGCGCGAGTGGAAAGCCATAAGATGTAGTTTTTCATCATCGCCTTGTTGTGATAGAATGCTACCAAGGACGAAATCTGACACATCTGCCTCCATGACGAATGGTTTTTTCGGATTAACATGAGGTAGAATAGGAGCTGATGTAAATGTTTTCTTAAGACTTACAAAAGTCGTGTCCGCTTCCTTAGAGCAAACAAATGATTGCCCCTTCTTGGTAAGTTGTGTGAGAGGCAAAATAAGCTTTGAGTAGTCCTCTATAAACTTGCGGTAGAAATTTTCGAAGCCTAAAAAACATTGCACATCTCGCAATGAATGGGGAGTTTGCCACTCTACCACAGTTTTGACCTTAGCTAGATCCATGGAGATGCCTTCTGAGGAGATGACATAGGCTAGAAATTCCACTTGGTTGCACCAAAAAACTACATTTTTCCAGTTTTGCATAAAGACCATGTTCTTGAAGTCGTTTTAGTACTAATAGTACATGAGAATCATGCTCTTCTTGAGTCTTCAAATTAACTAGCAGATCATCCAAATAGATGATCAAACAGATATCCAAGAGATCTCGGAATATATCATTTTCCATGTGTTGGACGATTGTTGGCGCATTGGTGAGATCGAATGGCATAACCATATACTCGAAGTGCCTGTATAACCATTCTCCCAGTCGGATCCGTACGAGGTTATATGTGCCTCGTTAAGTCAATATTTGTGAAGAACTTTGCACCATTAATCCGTTCTAAAAGACTCGAGATAATGGGAAGTGCATACCTATCCCTAATGGTGACCTTATTCAAGCCACGATAATCCATGACAAGACGAAGTGATCCATCCTTTTTCTTGACAAAGAAAATGGGTGTGCCGGATGGAGATTTTGAATGTCGAATGAACCCATTTGCCAAATTCTCCTCTATGTAGGCTCGAAGGACTTCTAGCTCCGTTGGTGACAAGTTGTAGATCAGTCCCCATGGTGGTTCTTTTCCTGGTTGTAAATCAATGGGACAATCATACGGTCGATGATGAGGAAGAGTACTAGCTTGTACCTTATGAAACACATCGGCATAATGACGATACTTCTCTGGAAGTTGAACTACGGATTCCTCTTTAGTGGTGCTGGAAGGTTTTAGTGATACTGCGAATACAAATATTGATTCCTTACATCCTTCCTTACGCAATTGATGTAGCGAAATAGTTAAAACCTTATGAGTAAATTCTCGAGGTTGTTGATAACGGATTTCTCGTGTTCTCTAATCTATGTCCGGATTGTGTAACTCGAACCATGGTTACCCTAAAACAATGGGATGTTTTGGACTACTAATTATATTGAATGATACTACACATGCCAGATTATCTAGGACAACACTAATTGGCTTTGATTCTTCTACGATATTTCTGGAAGCAATGGGGCGACCATCAATGACTACTATAGAGGCTGGACAAGGGAGTTTCCTTAAGGATATCTTATGAGCTTGGGCAAAATTCTTATCCATGAAGCAAGAATTAGCTCCGGAATCTAGGAGTGCTAAGACATGTACTGAAGGAGTACTTTTAGTACTAATAGTTACTTGAGATAGGAAGACATTGGTAACTTGCTTAGAGGGTATGGAACCACTAATGGGTTGCACAGATCTAGGGTTGTCCAACCAAACGACTCCTATTTTGGCTGGACTTAGTCGTTTAACTATTCTCCCAGTTGACTAAGGACTTCAACTTTGTTTGATAGGCTTGGGATATTAGAACTATCAGACAATGCTAATGAAATAGACTCGGGCTTAATACTATTAGAACTAGCGGCTATTTGATTTACCTGTCTTCTTGGCCTATGGGGACAGTTTACTGCAATATGCCCCAGTCCACCACAATAAAGACATAGTCGATTTGCTCGGCATCGCTACTTTTGCTCTTCTGATAACGGTTCGCAACGACGTGTAGTGTCGATTTCCATCGGGGTTGAAGTATTTGCTGGAGATGCATTATATGACTCCCTTGCAAATGGTTTTGCTATGACTGAGGCATATGTGGGCTCCGACCTTATTCTTGGCATTTGTAATTGATGTTCCGAACTTCATTCGAAAAGTTTGTTATCGCAACACACCGCACCGCTCAACTGATTGCCTTTGTGAGCGACTTTGGTTCTTCGGGAAAAGTCTGGAGTAAATCTTTGACATCATTTCGAAGGTCATATCAAAATTGCTCCGTCAATGCTAGATCATCCCAGGGGATATCGGCGGCGAGTAGACGGAAATCCGCAGCATAGGTTGAGGCTGGATGATCACCTTGACGCAATCTTCGGATTTTATTGATTATCATCCTAACACTATCGGTGTCTCCGAAACATGCTTTAAACTCGCTAATAAATTCCTCAAATTTATTTAACAATGGAGATCTTTGTTCTAATAAAGGTGCGAACCATGCCAAAGTTGAGCCACTAAGCAACGTGCGTACTAATCCCACTCGTGATGAATCGGTGGGATATCAAGAAGGATGTATTTTAACTATGAGACGCACCTAATTAAGGAATTCTCTTATTTGCGATCGCGTTCCGTCGAATTTTGTAGGAAGACCGATCTTGGGTTCCTTATGAATTCCTTGAGTACTTGGTCCATGTTGTTGCAAGCACACCATGGTTGCCTCAAGCTGGTGTACATGTAACGCCAACTCTCTGTGTTGTTGTTGCGTTTGTTGCGTTTGTTGCTTCTCTAAAGAAATTTGTTGAAGATCCCCCAACAATCGTTGATTTTCTTGTTCTAGTGCTACGAACTTTTCTTTCAAGCACTCCAGCTCTGAGAGGATAGATTAGTATTCTTGAGCGCTAACAATTGCCATAGTATTGGAGGAAGGAAGGATAAGAAGATTTGTATGAAGAGAATGAGGGATACGAAGATGAGAACGAAGCAATTTGGTTCAAACTATCAGGAATAGTACTAAGATAGAGAGGGAATTAGTACTAAAGCCGAGGATTAGTATTGAGATGAAAGAGGGTGTAGAATTCTCGAGAGAAGGAGAGGGAGGGAGGGAGGGAGAGATAGATAGATAGATTATATTATCATCTTCGGAGGTCAAATATGACCTATGAGACCAAAAATATTACATTTCACGTGTGTGAAAGTGAGTAGTGACTCTCAATGTTCAAGAACTTTACCAATGAATGTTGCAATCGAGAGTGCACATTATGGTTGTGAGAGGAATTCATGCAAAGATTGGGCTCAATCGAAGAGATGTGGAAAGCATGGTCAAATATGATCAAAGGCAGAGCATTGTATCAAAGTGTGATACTCAAACTCGCGAACTTGTTTAGGGCAAAGTGTGCATAGCCGACCACTCTCATCACTTGTACCCCAACGCCATGTTTCACATCACAATGCATGTGAGCTAAGTCGCATGGAAGCAATGGTTCGAATGGAAGATAACGGTATGGGCTCTAACATGTATGGATGTGTACGATTTCCCCGTTCCGCAAAGAATATGGTTTTGTAGTTAGGTGCAACATGTGTAGTATAATGTGTCAAGCGTGAGCCTCCACATTTGTCCCATGTCATGATACATTGGTGTTGCAAAAATGACTCATTTACAGAGGAATCTAATGATGCATCATGAAGCAAGTGTCTCGCATCCCATCTACCAAACCATTTTTCTATATCTTGCATCCAACCGGAACACAAAATTTTGCTTTTATGCGTCTTTTGGATCTTTTTGCTTGCTTCCCACACAATTCTAGGAAGTCGATGTGAGGGACTTTTTTGAACCTTAAGCATGTATTCAACAACCCTTTCCATGGCCATGATCTCAATAGGAAGCGATCCCGTCTCAAGGAGGAGGAGGGTGTAGGGCGTTTGTTTCTTAACTTGTAGAAACTTGGTAAGAAAATGCTTTTGGACATTTTCAAACTCTTTCCACATGGATTTAGGGATGCTACCGCCCCATACTTCCACCCCATAGAGAAGAACCGGTGTCACCAAAGTGTCGAAAAGATATTTCTTGAGGACCCAACACTTAATATCTCCAAGATTGCATGTGTTCTCAAATGCATGGTATGCTCGTTTGCCCGCCTCTAAGCGGCGTGTAGCACATTCATTCCATCTATGATTTGAAGGAACTTCAAGGCCAAGATATTTGAAGATTTCCACACATTCAAGTGGCTCATTGTTGTACATAATGCATGGTTTATCTCTTTTTTGGCTCTTCACAAGAATAATCTTTGTTTTAGAGCTATTGACACTTAATTTAGTATGCATGCAAAATTTTTCCAATGCCTTCATAAGCTTTTGTGCATCTCCTAAAGTATTTGCAAAAAGCACTACATCATCTGCATATAGCAAAAGCATAATCACAACATTCCCAATGGCAACTTCTTCAACACATTCTTCCTTTGCAAACTTGGTAACCATTTCTTCCAATTCATCAATGCATAGACCAAATAGTGTTGGTGAGAGTGGGCATCCTTGCTTAACACCAATAGTGCTTTTGAAAAAATCTGAAAGTTTATCTCTCATGCGCACACAACATATAACCTTCTCATAAATTCGGGAAATTGCAAGCATATATTCACTTGGCACCTCAAGTTCTTCCATTCGCCTCCAAAGATGCTCACGAGGTACCATATCAAAAGCTTTCTTGAAGTCTACAAAGCAACAATATAAACCTTTACCTCTAAGGCGACTTTCCTCCATTAATACTCGAAGGGTGATAAGGTGATCAATGGTGCTATAATGTTTCCGAAAGCCAGCTTGTCCATAAGCTCTCTTACCACTTTTTTCAGCCCATACACTTATCTTTGATTCCATTATACATCCAAATAGTTTTGCCATTAATGAGTCAACCATGATGGTTCGATAGTTATTTACATTATTTATATCTCCACCTTTATGTAAAGGTTTGATCCAATTTGTAGTCCAATCGTACAACATACCATGTTGCAATGCATCATTAAACATATCGCTTATCCATATATGTGCTACCTTTCCCGTCCATTTGAGCATTTCAGCCTTTATACATTGAAGATCGCTTGCCTTTCGAGAGGCCAATTTCTTAAGTCCTATGCATATATCTTCAATTGTAAAGAAGGGAGGCATATGTGAAAGAGAACCATAACACATAATCTTTCCAGCAAGAGATAACTCATATAAATTCTTACAATGCATAGACAAGTCGTGAAGAGTTAAGTCACCATAACTCTCAACACGTTTTCCCTTTAGATTTCCCCAAAATTTAGCACATGCATGTGCTTTCTCTTGCGTTTGGATAAATTGTTGAGTAACTTCCCATATTCTTCTCTTTCTTTGAATAAGCCTCTTATACTCATGCAAATGCTTTTGGTAATTCTCTTTATCCTTAACAACATCCAAAACCATAAGGCACTTTCGAGCTTCACGACATTCTTTATCAAACCATTTTTTCCTAAGTTTCTTGGTGCATTTCCAAGATGTGCGGTTGGTCGAAAAACATTTGTTTGTACATGAGAGAATGACTTTCTTGAAAGCTTCCCATTTGCATTCTAGTGTGGCACCATGTTGTATGTTTGTCATTTGTAACATATCCTCAACCATCTTGGAATACATGGGTGCTCGCTTAAGGTTCATGCTCAAGTGCGGTTGTTTATTATCTTCAATAGCCTTCTCACAATCAAACCTATGCATACATTTGAGATCAATACATAAAGGCCTATGATCGGATTCCGGTGTCCATTCACCAAGTGAGAATTTATGTATACGATCCAAAATACCTTCAGAAAGTAGCACATAGTCAATCACACTATTTCCGTTGTGTTTTCTACATGTAAAACCATTAGTGTTGGGCCATAAGGAAATACCATTTGCAATAAGCAATCTGGTACTATTGCACATTTGTAGGAGTAACTTCCCAAATTGGTCCAGATCTTTTTCATCGCTAGAAGAGCGGTTATACATTTGCATATCCTCTTGCATCCTTGAGATATGTGGCATGAAAGATTCTTGTGAATCAAGTTGGAAACTTCTTGTACGAGCATTCATATCACCAAAGACAATAACTTCCCCTTTGGATTTGAAATAAGCAATATCATCTTCTAGATTGGCAAACGGTTGATCTTTATCTAAATAAGCATAAAAGTTAGAATCTTGATGATGAATGTAACATCCAACTACAAAAGTGGGCAAATCATTAGGTGTTTCTATTTTGAGCCATATGTAGCATTTATTTTCATCATTTTTTATGATTGACACATATTTCTCTATTTCCTTCTTAATCAAACATGCCACCCCTCCTTGTCCTCTTCTTTGTCTTGGATTTTTCTTCCATATCAAAGAGTGTACATTATAGTTTCCTAAACCTTGAATCCTTTGAGTATCATGCTCCCATGTTTCAACAAGAAGTGTGATATCCGAGTCATCGGTGAACTCCTCTGTGCCAAATCCCGCATTCCATGGGTATCCATTGCAATTCCAAAAGCATAGTCGTAAAAGGCGTGGGTTAGTCTCATAGATCGTGTGTCCCTATTTGCCTACATTTCCATCTTTAGGCACATCCTTAACCTTGTTTTTCAATCTTTCTTCATATGGTTTATGACGAGCATTTTGTTGTGAGATAGCACGATCTTCACTCACAAAGCATTGTGTACCTTTGAGGTATACCCAACTATTTTTTAGTATGATCCGCCGCTTTGTATCATTTGTCATTGTGCATACAATAGGCCTTTCTCCGGAGCGAGTAACACCATGTTTCCCAACTCGGTGTGCCCCATATACATTCACATCTGACATCCCATAATGCATGCTAAAAAATTCACCAAGGGATGCAGGTGTTTCAATACTCTCTTCTTTAATCCCATGGACGACAATGTTCTTTGATCGTCGTTCACGTTCTTTCAATTCTCGGACATCTATGCTTTCTATATTCTTCTCTTGATGCATCACATGCATATTAGATGAGTTTGATAGCACATCCCCACCACATACATCGGCCCATGACTTCGTTGTACATACATTTTTCATCTCACTTACATCCCGCCTCATCGTGTCCAATTTTTCTTCTTTTAATGCTTCCTTTAACTCAATCTTGTTAAGGCGCTCATTTGTTTCAAAAGAAGCTCTTTTACATTCTTGAATCTCTTCTTGAAGTTTTGCAACCACTTGTTTAAGACTTTCATTCTCAATGACAACACTTTGGAGCTTAGTATTCTCTTTCATTAACGTCCTAATCTCTTCACCTTGCTTGTTTATGGTTTCTTGAAGAGAAATCAAGTGACTCATAAGCATTTTGTCCATTGCATTAGAATCGAGATTTGTTGGTGATCTCGGCTCATTATCAATCATACCCCCGAACTTTGCGGCGGTTTTACGAGTATTTGCCATTGTAGGGACAAACCCTACGGGAAAAGAGAGACAGAGAGGGAAGGAGAGAGAATGTACCTTTCACTTGATTTAGGGCTTCAAAATCTACCTTCCGTTTGAGGAACCGTGGGGCAAAGATGGCTGCGGATGAAAATGCTCATAACTTCTCGCCACGGTAACAGAATTTAGTAAATGAACATTCTTTAGAAAGCTCTCTCAAAGATCTTTCCAACGAGCTATAGAACGTAGAAAACGATGGCCGGAGTGAACTTACAGAGAGCTTTGAGAGAGAGAGAGAGAGAGAGAGAGAGAGAGAGAGAGAGAGAGAGAGATGATAACAAACGATATATTATATAATATGAAGAGAATATACAAGAATAGCCAGAAGGCTTAAGACTCGCGTTGAACCGAATTGGTTCGAAATAATGCCTTATACCTCTATTTATAGTGTTGTCAAGATTACTCTTGAAGTTTCTAGAATGTTCCAGAGTAATCTAGAATATATATGAATTTCCTATAGAAATAATAAATGAAATTAATATCTTTTGTATTACAATTCATGGTTTAATGGCAAGGGTTCAGCCCATGTAACACAAGGTCATGGGTTCGAATCCTTTTGGAGTATACCATGCCATATCATGACAATGACAAGTCAGTTGACAAAAAAGGAATATCTCCACTACTATCAACTGACCACAGTGGTTGGATTGATCATCAATCCCCAGTAATTTTGTAGTGAGATTGTCCAGATCCCATCTAAGCGTTGAGGTGTGAGCGCATGGGTGAACTACTCTCATATGTAATAGAAGTTTTGTTTTCATATATCCATCTCTGTGGTTGTAGCTCTATATACCTATCTAATCGATTCTCAATATTTCTAACATGGTATCAGAGTTGAGAGGTTGATCTACATTAGGTATATACGGGTAGTTACTGTCTAGTAGCACAGACAAATAGAGAGAGAAAGAGAGAGAGTATCAATGGCCTTGTCCACGAACGTTGCACCTGCTCCACTGCGCATTCGTCCACCTCTATTGTCTGATGGAAAGCTAGATGGAACCAACTACACTCTATGGAAGTTCAAAATGTCTGCCATTTTGGACTCCTATGAGTTGTTGGAGACAATCATGGGACCCACAGGAGGAGACCCATAAGTCCATGGTGACCTTTGACCCTGCACACCCTACCACATCAATCCCTCCAAATGTTGATCTACTTCGAACCTAGAAGAGAATGAATGTTGATGTGTTTGTGTACCATAGTCACTAGTGTATGTGACTCTGTACTAACATTAATGCAACATACAACCAAGGCACATGAAGCTTGGAGCATATTGGCCAGCCAGTATGAAACCAGAAACTATACAAGGATACAAAACTTCGAAAATCAGCCTGCTACAAAGAAGCTCATTGATGGACAAAAAGTAGAATCCTTTGTAAAAAGGATTAAGGATCTTCAAGATTAGATGGCAGTTGTTGGAGTAGTCGTCTCTCCAAAGGATATCGCTCGTCGGTGCTGTCAGGAACAGTACTAAGACAGAGAAGGACTTAGTACTAAAAGAAGTATTAGTACTAAGAGAGGTGAAGAACTCTCGAGAGAAGGACTTAGTACACTCATCGTTTTGGATTGAGGACCCGGTTTGTCTGGATATTGACGATGGAAGTCTTCAAGAAGAGCACGAGCAGGTGGTGACATTCTCTATCGGTTCCCAAGTACGCTCGCTGGGACTATATCCTAGCCAATCGACTAGATAGTAGAGCTTGTTGCGAACAAACTTGGAATCAAGGATGGCAGCAACCTCGTACTCAGGTCCATCTTCAAGCTCGATCGGGGGTGGAGGCTGTGTAATACGGCCTGGGATGGTGCTCTCTTGATAGGGTTCGAGGAGAGAACTATGAAACACCGGATGTATCCGAAGTTGTGGAGGTAGATCAAGACGAAAAGTGACATCATTAATCTTTCCTATAATACGGAAAGGACCTAATCGCCGATAATCCAGCTTCTCGCATGGGCGAGTAGTCTTGATGTGTCGTCAGAGTAGCCATACCCGATCTCCAATGTTAAAACTAGATGGGAGTCGATGACGATCCGCATAAACCTTGTGTGTTTGTTGAGCTTGTTGGAGATGAATAGACAAATACGCTTGTAACTTGCGTAACTTCTCCAAACGAGCCTCTGCGCAAGGATTTGTGGACACCTCTGGGGTTTCAAGTACACACCACCGGGGGTGACATTCCATATAAGCATAAAATGGCGTAACTTTCGTGGATGCGTGGATAGAGTTGTTATAGGCAAATTCGGCGAAGTGGAGAATATCTGCCCAGTCATCCTGATGATAGCTGAGAAAGCACCGTAGATACTGCTCCAGCGTTTGATTGGTTCGTTCGGCTTGGCCGTCGGTTTGTGGGTGGTAGCCGAAGGAGAGGTTACAACTGACCTTGAGCATGTTAAAAAGGTGCTTCCAGAATTTTGACACGAACTGGGGTCCACTGTCGCTGATGATACTATCAGGAAGTCCATGATGCCGACATACTTCACGCATGACAATTTCGGCAGTGTCTTCACTGGAGATCTCCTTAGTACATGGCAAGAAATGAGCCATCTTCGTATATCGATCGACCACTGTTAGAATCGCATTGAACCCCTTAGAGACTGGAAGATCTATGATGAAGTCTAGAGCAATGGATTGCCACGGCTTGCTTGGAATTGGTAATGGTTCTAATAGACCATATGGATGATGCCTTGGCATTTTCACTCTGCAGCATGTATCACAAGTCCGAACAAAATCCTCGACAAATTGTCACATATAGGGCCACCAGAATGATCGTTGTACTAAATGTAGTGTTTTAGTACTACCAAAATGCCTAGTTGTATATGTGTCATGACAGTTTTGTACTACTTGAAGGCGGCAAGAACCATTAGGAACATACAAAAGTTCTTTAAAGAAGAGTAATCCATCATGGTATTTGAATTGCCGATAGTCCGTACCTGGTGGTTGCGACTGTGAACACGACGTTCGAGAGGGATCAATTTGTGCTAGTATAGCTTGGGCGAACGCATCTGTCTTCAAGTCTTCGCGTATGGTATCGATAACGCGGGAATCCATGGGCATGTCAAAGACATGTGTTGCTTGTAGTCGTGCCGGTCCCAAGATGACTTGTTTTTGGTTATCGAAAGCTGGCTCGCCGGGACGGGGTGCTAGATACGAACGCCGTGATAATGCATCTGCCTTCCCTTGGTGCTTCCCCGGACGATATGTAATTTTGAAGTCGAAACGCGTGAGGAAGTGGGCCCACCGAGCTTGACGTCGATTCAACACACGAGCATCCTGAAAGTAGGCAAGGTTCTTGTGGTCACTAAATACGGTGACCGGATGAGAGGATCCCTCTAGAAAATGCCTCCATTGCATAAAAGAATCCACTATTGCCAATAGCTCCTTATCATGAATTTCGTAGTTGATTTCGGCGGCGTCAAATTTGCGTGAGTGAAAAGCCACAGGATGTAGCTTCTCATCATTCCCCTGTTGTGACAGAATGCTCCCCAATGCAAAATCCAATGCGTCAGCTTCGATAGTGAATGGTTTTTCCGGATCAACATGAGCTAGAATTGGAGCTGAGGTAAATGCCTTTTTAAGACTCTCGAAAGCCACATCGGTTTCTTCAGACCAGATGAACGGTTGTCCCTTCCTGGTAAGTTGTGTGAGAGGTAGAACGATCTTTGAGTAATCTTGTATGAACTTCCGGTAAAAATTGGCAAAGCCTAGGAAGCATTGCACATCCCGCACCGAACACGGAGTCTTCCATTCTACCATCGTTTTGACCTTAGCTGGGTCCATGGAGATGCCTTCTGACGAAATGGTGTAGCCGAGAAATTCCATTTGGTTGCATCCAAAACTACATTTTTCCAGCTTTGCATACAGACCATGTTCTCGAAGTCGTTTTAGTACTAATAGTACATGAGAATCATGTTCTTCTTGGGTCTTTGAATAAACCAGTAGATCATCCAAATAGATGATCAAACAATCATCCAAAAGATCTCGGAATATATCATTAGCCATGTGCTGGAAGACTGTCGGTGCATTAGTGAGGCCGAACGGCATGACCGTATACTCGAAGTGCCCATATCTGGTGTGAAACGCTGTCGCCATGATTCGCGCGTGCGTGTGCTACTCGAGCGACCACCGGGGTCTTGGACTGGGGAGGACGTTCGCGGAATTATCGAAGCTAGATGACGATCAATGTAAGATTAGATGAAATTGGTTTACTCGAGAAGAAGAAAGATTGTACACTTGAGAAGTAGAAAAATAATGAAGAAGATAAAGACAAATATTATATTGATGATAATGGTGTTGGTGATATCACATATTGAGCCCCCCTTACACAAGCCCAACTAGAGGCTTTTATAGGTCTTTCCATGCTCGTGACATGCACATAACCATGGGCTAAAACCATGGTTTTGTGCACACGGTTTTGCTTATGTCATGCACAAACCATGGGTTTAAAACCATGGTTTTGTGCACATGGTTTTCTATGGTTGTTTCGTCTATAATTTGTATATGAAAAGAAAATACATAAAATCTACACTATATGATAGTTGTCCTAGTGGTAAGGCAATTATCTTGTATGTTAGAGGTGCAAGGTTCAATCCTTGCTTGCACCCCTCTGTATGAACTCAAGTGCCACTAGGCTAGGTTTATTTGCTAAGTGCATGTGCAATGTTGCACATCCTTGGTTTATTCGTCTCACTCGGTTTCACACCGTAGCCGAAAATCGTCACGACATCCACCCCCACCAAACCTGCACATCCTCCGGTATGTGCCGAGAAAGGTGAAGAGGTGAGATCTTTGGCAACGGTGATCAACCGAGTTCCTCTGCACGCTCGTCGACTTCATCTTCCACTTTGAGTATGCGCAATCTTTCCAACCGAACCACCGTAGCCACCCGATCCACCATATCCGGCGCTCACACCTTCTTCCCCGATCGGTTGTAGTAGATCTACCGAACGATGTCGTCGATACGACCGCTCTTCCTTCGTCCACCGTGCGTGTCCTTCGATTGGACTCCTGGCCACTCCTCACGCTCACCGTCTTCAACTGGGTATTGTAGATCGTTCGTGTCGATCTCCGATTAGGCTGGGTTTGCCCTTGTCCGGATCGGTCTCCACCGATCGCTTCTTGGCTTGGTTGGCCTTCGTCTGCATTCACATTTCCCCGAGTCGGGCTCGACCGATTGATTCTGGCTGGGTCGACCCCCTTTTGGATCGGAATCGTCCGATCGATTTTCGCCGAATCAGGTTTCGGCCGGGTCGGCCCCGGTCGATCGGCTCCCATGTAGATCTTCCTTCGTTCGGGTCGGAATCCCGGCTGGATCGTCTTCTGGTTCAACCGGTTCTCGACTCTTCCTTCCTTCCCACATGCAACCTCTCCATTGAACTCAACCGCAGCTTCATCCTTGGCCTCTACGTCGGCCATATCCTTCCCTCCATGTATGCTTGCCGCGAGCCATATTGTCTCCTCTTCGCCACCTCCTCCTTGAGCAAGTCGATGACTTTCGGAATATGCGCCCGTGGCACCGGAATCGGCTTCAAGTTCCACGGTACATGATCAATCGTGAAAATCACCATCGGCTCCACTATCTTTGGATTAATGCATCCGATCTCCCTCGATGTGAACGCGAATGCTTTGCCATGTTGCTCCAACATCTCTCGAAACCGTTTTTCTTCTTCTTGTAAGAGGAACCCACCTCCACCGATCCGAAGTTTCTTCCGGGTCTCATCTGTGAAGGCATGTCCGATATCCACGGACTTCCGAAGTGTCGGATCTCCCGAGACTTCTTTCTTCTTTTGTTCGCTATCGGCGGGTAGTGGTCCCGCGGCCGGTTTCACCTTCTTCTCCACGGTCTTGTATTTCGTACTTACCATTGCTTCTTCTTTGCGGAGCGCATCCGGCCCCATTTTCGCAACGATCTCGTACATCTCAACCGATTCCACCGGGACTACCTGGTTCCCTTGGCTTTTATCTTCCGCAAGCTCTTCAAGCCGTTGTAGTGTATTCCCATAGAACACTTCCTCGATCACTCCCACGATTTCTTCGTCGTCTTTTATTATTGATGCCGACCGTAACTTATCCTCCACTTGTCGGTATTGTTTCTTCATTCCTCCGGTTACGGCCGTGTACGTAGATGCCCCATCCGGGCCGATTCGTACTTGTTTTGCTCCGAGAGTTTTCTTTCTGTGTGGGGTATCAGGGCTTCTCGGACTATCACTTCCCCACTCCACAACAGTCCGCTTTAAAAATCCATTCTCACTTGGGACAAGAGTTCCCTCTTGTTCCTTTCGTGATTTGCCGGCACCGTTAGGAATTGGACGGATTTCCCTCCGTTTTGGCTCCGAATTCGCGCAAAAGCCGCACCACTATCGAGCACCTTCGTCTCCATCCGTGAAGCCGTGATAAAGGGTTGGCCAAGGATGACAGAGTGTGAAACCTCATCCTGCACAAAGAAATTTTGGTCAATTTCGACATCCCCGATCTTTACCGTCACATCCGGACAAGCCGCAAATAGGTCTTCTGTCGTTTTCGTGGCTGCCCGAATCTTCCATCCATGGTTGGTGTTTATAGGCCACTTCCCCTTTCGGTAGAACTCCTTGGACATCAAGTTGATCTCCGATCCGTGATCAATCAATGCTAGCATGGTTTTGTGCACACGGTTTTGCTTATGTCATGCACAAACCATGGGTTTAAAACCATGGTTTTGTGCACATGGTTTTCTATGGTTGTTTCGTCTATAATTTGTATATGAAAAGAAAATACATAAAATCTACACTATATGATAGTTGTCCTAGTGGTAAGGCAATTATCTTGTATGTTAGAGGTGCAAGGTTCAATCCTTGCTTGCACCCCTCTGTATGAACTCAAGTGCCACTAGGCTAGGTTTATTTGCTAAGTGCATGTGCAATGTTGCACATCCTTGGTTTATTCGTCTCACTCGGTTTCACACCGTAGCCGAAAATCGTCACGACATCCACCCCCACCAAACCTGCACATCCTCCGGTATGTGCCGAGAAAGGTGAAGAGGTGAGATCTTTGGCAACGGTGATCAACCGAGTTCCTCTGCACGCTCGTCGACTTCATCTTCCACTTTGAGTATGCGCAATCTTTCCAACCGAACCACCGTAGCCACCCGATCCACCATATCCGGCGCTCACACCTTCTTCCCCGATCGGTTGTAGTAGATCTACCGAACGATGTCGTCGATACGACCGCTCTTCCTTCGTCCACCGTGCGTGTCCTTCGATTGGACTCCTGGCCACTCCTCACGCTCACCGTCTTCAACTGGGTATTGTAGATCGTTCGTGTCGATCTCCGATTAGGCTGGGTTTGCCCTTGTCCGGATCGGTCTCCACCGATCGCTTCTTGGCTTGGTTGGCCTTCGTCTGCATTCACATTTCCCCGAGTCGGGCTCGACCGATTGATTCTGGCTGGGTCGACCCCCTTTTGGATCGGAATCGTCCGATCGATTTTCGCCGAATCAGGTTTCGGCCGGGTCGGCCCCGGTCGATCGGCTCCCATGTAGATCTTCCTTCGTTCGGGTCGGAATCCCGGCCGGATCGTCTTCTGGTTCAACCGGTTCTCGACTCTTCCTTCCTTCCCACATGCAACCTCTCCATTGAACTCAACCGCAGCTTCATCCTTGGCCTCTACGTCGGCCATATCCTTCCCTCCATGTATGCTTGCCGCGAGCCATATTGTCTCCTCTTCGCCACCTCCTTTATCTTCGGTCTTATGCCAACACACGGTCTCGACTGCCGAAGTCTCCGGAACCGGTGTGAAGGAATCCCTTCGCTCATGCACATTTACCTTGTCTTCTTCATCGCCCTTCCGGTCGTCCTCTTTTTTGTCCACACATTCCGTCTCTCCGGTCTCACGTTGGCGCACGTGCACAACCGCCGAAGTCTCTAGAATAGGTGTGGGGATATCATTTCTTCCTCGATCTTCTTCCTCCTTGTGTTGGGCCTTCGTCTTCCCGTCACCACCTTCCGTCTCTCCGGTCTCACGTTGGCACATGGGTGCAACCGCCGAAGTCTCTGGAACAAGCGTGAAGAAAGTGTCGACATGGCTATCCGTCGTCGACTCATCCATAGCCACCTCCGACTCGATGTCGTTTGTCATGGCTACCTCCTCAATCTCTTCAGACTCAAACACTTTTTCTCCCTCGATCATGCAAGCTTTTCTCATGCTTGCGCCGTCATCACCCGATGTTTCGTACACAATGCGTGTTCCGAAACATTTATCCTCCCTCGAAGTGGCGTTCGCCGTCCTCGAGTCATCGGCCTCCTCCTTGGCCGTCGTTTCTTCGTAAGACAAGAAGGTGACTTGTTTCACACCTTCTCTCTCGGTACCGTCATACCGAACCAGAGCCTTTGTATCGGCCACTTCATTAACCCGCATTTGTTGGGAGGTCTCTTCTTCCTCGATCACCATTCGCCTCGGTTTTGTCTCCCTTCTAAGCTTCATTTCTTTTGTTGGTGGTGCGTTGTTGCATCTCGTCCCTCTTCGATCATCCCTCATGGGCCGTCTTGTTGTCGTCGATATTCTCGCTTGCCCCTTATCGTGTAGTCGGCATACACTTTCCACTTTGCTCCAATCCTCGATGAGGCCATTTGCACCATCATCTTCTTCGAGTTTGAGACCGATCGCCATCCTTTCCATTCGATCGATTGACTTCACGAACATAAGGACCTTATCGACCCCCACCAATCTTTGTTCCCGCTCCGACAATTGAGAAAAATGATGCTCGAAGTCTACGAATGCTTGTGTCGCGCCTTGGTGGGTCTTCGCTGATGTCACCCATTGGTCAAAGTTGCGTCGATCTTGTCCCTTCTGCCTCTCATAGCCATATTCCTCCAATAGAGCCTCCTCGAAAGTCGCCCACGAATCATGAGCTTCTAGAAGCTCTTTTACATCTTTGAAGATCGGTTGAGACACCACCCGACAAAAGTACTCTAGCCTCATAGCTTTGTCCACACCTCTTGAATCCATCTCCGCATTGTAGACTTTTAGGAAACTTTGGACTTCGGCACCGTTGAAATAGCTCATTTGTTCGACTACCTTGTCGACGGCTTGTTGGGCTTCATTTCTTCTTTTCCCTTCTCTCAGAAACTCCATCATCCTTCTTGACATTGCCTCCATGAGATATTCGCCATCCATCTTCGTCCTCCCCTGTTGCTCTTCACGTCGGGTTCACCAAATGATGTCGCGAAGATTCGCGCGTGCGTGTGCTACTCGAGCGACCACCGGGGTCTTGGACTGGGGAGGACGTTCGCGGAATTATCGAAGCTAGATGACGATCAATGTAAGATTAGATGAAATTGGTTTACTCGAGAAGAAGAAAGATTGTACACTTGAGAAGTAGAAAAATAATGAAGAAGATAAAGACAAATATTATATTGATGATAATGGTGTTGGTGATATCACATATTGAGCCCCCCTTACACAAGCCCAACTAGAGGCTTTTATAGGTCTTTCCATGCTCGTGACATGCACATAACCATGGGCTAAAACCATGGTTTTGTGCACACGGTTTTGCTTATGTCATGCACAAACCATGGGTTTAAAACCATGGTTTTGTGCACATGGTTTTCTATGGTTGTTTCGTCTATAATTTGTATATGAAAAGAAAATACATAAAATCTACACTATATGATAGTTGTCCTAGTGGTAAGGCAATTATCTTGTATGTTAGAGGTGCAAGGTTCAATCCTTGCTTGCACCCCTCTTTATGAACTCAAGTGCCACTAGGCTAGGTTTATTTGCTAAGTGCATGTGCAATGTTGCACATCCTTGGTTTATTCGTCTCACTCGGTTTCACACCGTAGCCGAAAATCGTCACGACAACGCGGTCTTCCATTCGTCTCCTGGTCGGATCCGTACGAGGTTATATGCTCCCCGTAAGTCAATCTTCGTGAAGAACCTGGCACCATTGATCCGTTCTAAAAGACTTGAGATAAGGGGAAGAGCATACCTATTCCTGATTGTAACCTTATTCAGGCCACGGTAATCTACAATGAGACGAAGCGATCCATCCTTTTTCTTGACGAAGAAAATGGGCGTGCCCGCTGGAGATTTCGAATGCCGGATGAAACCATTTTCCAAATTCTCCTCTATATAGGCCCGAAGGACTTCCAGATCGGTTGGTGACAAATTGTAGATCGTTCCCCATGGCGGCTCTTTTCCCGGTTGTAAATCGATGGGGCAATCGTACGGTCGATGATGAGGAAGTGTGTTGGCTTGTACTTTATCGAACACATCGGCGTAATGACGATACTTCTCGGGAAGTTGAACGGTGGATTCTTCTTTAGTGGTGCTGGAGGGTTTTACTGATATTGCAAAGAGGAACATTTCCTCCTTGTGCCCTTCTTTACGCAACTGACGTAGCGAAATGGTTGCCATCTTCTGAGTTGACCCTTGGGTTTGTCGACACCGGATTTCTCTTGTTCTCCTATCTATGTCTAGGTTATGTAACTCGAACCACGGTAATCCTAAAACTATGGGATGTTCTGGGATACTAATAATATTAAATGATACTACACATGCTAAGTTATCTAGGACAATATTAATGGGCTCTGACTCTTCTATGATATTTCCGGAAGCAATGGGACGTCCATCAATGACTACTACAGAGGCTGGACACTGGAGTTTTCTTAGGGATATCTTATGAGCTTGAGCAAATTTCTTATCCATAAAGCAAGAGTTAGCTCCGGAATCTAGGAGTGTTAGGACATGTACTGGAGGGGTACTTTTAGTACTAACTATTACTTGGGCTACGAACACATCACTAACTTGCTTAGAGGGAATGGAACCACTAATGGGCTGCACAGATCTAGGGTTGTCCAACCAAACGGCTCCTATTTTGGCTGGACTTAGTCGTTTAACTCTTCTTCTAACTGACTAAGGACATCAAATCTATTCGCTAGATCTGGGCTATTAGTACTATTAGGACTATCAGATATCCCTACTGAAATAGGCTCGGGTTTAGTACAATTAGAACTAACGACTATTTGGTTTACCTATCTTCTTGGCCTATGGGGGAAATTTATTGCAATATGTCCTGGTCCACCGCAATAAAGACATAGTCGATTTTTACGGTGTCGCTGCTTTTCTTCTTCGGATAATGGCCCTCGACGACATGTAGTGTCAATCTCCATCGGAGTCGGAGTATTCGCTGGAGGCACATTATATGACTCCCTCGGAAAAGGTCTTGCTACCACTGAGGCGTAGGTGGGCTCTGATCTTGCCCTCGGCATATGTAGCTGTCGTTCCAAACGTCGCTCAAAGAGGCGGTTGTCACATCTCACCGCGCGACTGATTGCTTCTGTTAAGGACTTTGGCTCTTCGGGGAAGGTCAAGAGTAAATCCTTGACATCGTTGAGTAAACCATAACGGAATTGCTCCATCAACGCTTGA
Organism: Azolla caroliniana; assembly: GCF_043228905.1. NCBI lineage: Eukaryota > Viridiplantae > Streptophyta > Polypodiopsida > Salviniales > Salviniaceae > Azolla > Azolla caroliniana. The sequence goes on from NW_028230448.1 coordinate 9,936,132, forward strand.
TCATCCCAAGGGATATCGGCGGCGAGTAGGCGAAAATCTGCAGCGTATGCGGAGGCTGGACGGTCACCTTGGCGTAATCGCCGAATTTTGTTGATTGCGGTCCTGATGCTGTCAATATCTCCGAAACATGCTTTAAACTCACCTAGAAACTCTTCAAAATTGTTGAGTAATGGAGATTCTTTTTCTAATAGTGGAGCGAACCATGCCAACGCTGAGGCACTTAACAAAGTGCCTACTAAACCCACTCGTGATGCATCGGTGGGATACCGGGAAGGATGCATTTGAATAACTAATCGTACCTGGTTAAGGAACCCTCTAAACTGCGATCGCGTTCCATCGAACTTCGTGGGAAGGCCAATCTTGGGTTCTTTATGAATCCCTTGTGTTTCGGGCCCTTGTTGTTGCATCGCTACGATGGTTGCTTCGAGTTGTTGCACGCGTAACGCAAGTTCCCCATGTTGTTGTTGCGTTTGCTGCTTTTCTAAGGAGATTTGTTGAAGATCCCCCAGCAACCGTTGGTTTTCTTGTTCCAAAGCATGGAACTTCTCTTTCAAGCATTGAAATTCCGAGAAAACAGATTGATATTCTTCAGCGCTAACAATGGCCATGGGATGAAAGAAAAGAGGAATAAGAGATTAGTAGGAAATGAGAGAGACAGAAGGTAGGGCAAATCGGTTCAAACTGTCAGGAACAGTACTAAGACAGAGAAGGACTTAGTTCTAAAAGAAGTATTAGTACTAAGAGAGGCGAAGAACTCTTGAGAGAAGGACTAAGACAGAGAAGGACTTAGTACTAAAAGAAGTATTAGTACTAAGAGAGGTGAAGAACTCTCGAGAGAAGGAAAGAGTGAGAGGGAGGGAGGGGGAGAGAGAGAGAGAGAGAGTGATGATAAGAAAAGATATATATTATGTGAAGAAAATGTAGAGTAACTAGGAGGCTTAAGACTGGCGTTGAACCGATTTGGTTCGAAATAATGCCTTGTGCCTCCTTTTATAGTGTTCTAAGGAATACTCCTGAAGTTTCTAGAATGTTCCAGAGAAATCTGGAATATACATCAATTTTCTATAATAAAACATAAATGAAAATAATATTCTACGTATTACAATGTATAATCTAATGGTCAAGAGCTCGACCCATGTAGCATAAGGTCATGGGTTCGAGTCTTGCCATATCATCACAGGTGCATTCAAGTACGTCCTTCCATGTATGATGGCATTGTGACAGCATTGAACACTCAGGTTCGACCCACTCCTTTAAAATTTGATGAACTAAGTGCAATGTTGCTTGACAAGGAGCTTCAGTTGAAGACAAGAGAATGACAAGAAGATTCGGCATTTGTCTCTAGAAGTAAAGGTAAAGGGGTATCCAATTCAAACAATGCGAGAAGTCAGGTGTTGAAATAACAGATTCTGCTAGCAAGGTTGTAGGAATAGGGGTAAGGCGGAACAATCTCTATGAGTTGAGCGCATTTACAATTTCTACTGACCACATCACAAGTACTAACACAAAGCAATGACATGAGAGATTTGGGCATCTCAATGTTGTTGTGTTGAAGGAGATGAAGAAGTCAAATATGGTAGTTGGGTTGCCAACCCTATCTGACTTAAGTCATGTTTGTGATGCTTGTATGATGGGCAAGCATCAAAGGTTAGTCATTCCAAAAGAGAGTCAAAATCGGACAAAGACTCCTCTACAGCTAATACACATCGACCTCTCTAGAAAAATGGTGACTCCTGCAATGGGTGGATCTCTCTACTATATGCTAGTAGTCTACGATTTCAATAGAAAGATGTGGGTTTACTTCCTTTGGGAGAAGGCTGAAGCTTTTAAAATCTTCAAAAGATGGCATAAGTTTGTCGAGCGGGAGTCCAGAAAGTTATTGAAGGAGTTACGCTTTGATCAGGGTGGAGAATTCTTAGATCAATAGAATTCTGTGAGTATTGCAAAGAGCATGGAATTAAGCGCCAACTTACAACTGCCTACACTCCACAACTGATTCAAACTTGATCAACGTAATTAAAAAGATGACAATCCTAACAAGTCTCGAAGCTTTGAAGGTATTTGTACAAAAGGTTCTCTCACTCGAAAGATTTATTCATATGTTGACATGCTTACTTCTATCAAGAGTTATGTATCGCATGGACCTACTTGTGTTTGGAGAGATAACAAAGGCATACTAATTGTGGTAACCTCTTTCTTTGTGTTGACAAGGAGAAAGATGGCGATGGGAATTGTCAATGTGGGTGTGTGTCTAGGAGTGTGAGGTTTTTCCTACCGACTAGCGGGGGTTTTACTCACATAATTTGTTTCTTCTTTATTTATTCTCTCCTTCTTTGTCTATAGCCATGTATAAGGCGAAGGAGAATTTTTGGTTTTACTAGTAGCTTAGGGTTCACCATAAATGGTTCACCAAGAAGTAAGGGGGAGGGGTAAATGTGAAAGTGTTTTCAGAATTGAAGGTATTGAATTCTACAAGAATATAAGGTATGGTGCGTTCACATCCAGAGGGCAAGATCACGGGCCAAGGTTTTGAGGATAAGTCAATTTAAAAGCAAGACACATGGAGAAAAGTAAAAGAAAAAAAAAGTGGGCCACCAAAACGCAGTCTGCAACGAACGCTCATAACTCATTCGTTTAGAAGTCAAATATAACGTGCAAATATGGGTAGAAAGCTTGTGAAGAGAGTTATCCATAGTTTTTTAAATCGCTAAATTTGGAGCTCGGACGAGGGAGATATGACGATTTGAAGATCATTGTGTCATAGATAAGAATAGGACTCGATGAAAACTCTAAAAAAGCATAAAAAAGAAAGCAACGGAAGCTTATCCAGTGGAAGAGAACTTTATATAAAGCAAGAAGAGTAAGGTGGTAGAGGAGTCTCTTTCTTGTGATGTTTTCTTGCCTATTCACGTAGTGTTGGTTGAGTTGTTATCAATTTATCCTTGTAGACTTGGATTTATGTATCTTCTTTCTCTCTTCCTTCCATCATAATTATTCATTAGTAATAGATCTTTGTAGTTTTGGGTCTGTTTATCTTCCTTATCTCTCCTTTCTATTATCTCTCACTCTTTCAATATGAAATACAAAAATGTAGCATTACAAGGAGTCACAACTGACTTAGTATAAAGTAGGAGGGTGCTTTATATAGTCACCCTCTCTCTTCATTAACTAACTACAACAACCACTCTCTTAGGGAATGTGGAGACCCATTAGTCATGGGGAATATGAAACTCATTAGTTATGTGTCATAGAATACGATTCTATGACGCATAGTTAATGTGTAGAGAGTAGTGGTGTGACTCTTGACCTTTGAGTAATCATAGATTCTCAAAAGGTGTGTTCACACATTGCACTATGTTGAGCTTGATTCTCAACAAATAGAACCAATGATCAGCCCCAAGTTGTAAATCTATCCCCATATGTGCTCTTAGAGTGCACACTTTGTGATAGTGCCCCAAATGAGGAGCGGCTAGTGTGCAACTTGACAATATGGGTCGATAAAATGTTAATCTAGAAAACCGTAGATGCGTAGGACACAATGGATTTAGGAAAGAGCGAAATAGGTAATAGGATTGGCTAATTGTTATGTACACATAACATTGGTGAGGGTAGGTCACTAATATTTACATTAGTGAAGGGTATGTTCACTAATGTTAAAAAATGGGCTAATGGGATTGGATAGAAGGAATGATAGGTGCATGCACTATCATGATTTGAATGGAGACCCTTTTAGAAAGGCACATCTATTCAAGGGGCCTAAGAAAAGGTATAAATATGAGGCTTAGCTACCCTCATAAGCACATTACGTCGGAAGGTTGTTGTTGTAGACACCGGTGGTGCAGGCTAGGCTTTCGTCTCGACGATCGTGTTTATCTCTTCCAAGGTATTAGTCATCCTAATATCTGGTGGTATGGGACGTCGGTGGTAGGTTGGCTATGTTTAGATCATAGCTCGGGGGTGGTCGGGTGGAACGGGTTCTTCAATCCAATCTATTTTCCTTGGTTTACTTTACTTTGGTCTATTGATTAGTAATAGACTCTTAACATTGGTATCAGAGCATTTACTAACATTTTTTTTTTTTTTGATGTTTTTTGCGTGTTAGCGATGGGGATCTAACAAGGCTTGTCTTGCTCTTCGCAGGATCAAAACAACATTCTTAACCCGATATTCTTCTTTCGCGAATCTCTGGTTTCTTTGCTATGATGCTTTCTTCTTGGTCATATAGAAGTGGTATTACATTTTCTTTTCTTTTCTTTCTTCTTTCTACCATGATATGATGTAAATCTACTTATGCATCGGGTCGAGCATGTTTGCACTAATCACACACGCTCAACTCATGGCCCTTTTGCATATTGCGATGTATCTCCCACTCTCCCTTCTCTTGAGCCATCTCTTACAGTAATAATTATTCTTGTGCATCGGGTTGAGCGTGTTTGCCCTAATCGCACACACTCACCTCATGACCCTTTTGCATATGATGTTGAGTATGGCACTCTTCCCTTTATTGAGCCATCACTTGGTCGATTCAATGGGATGTTGTGGCCTTGACTAGGTATATGTCTCTTACCTATGCCACTTTACTCTTTATTGAGCCATCACTTGGCCAATTCTATGGGATGTTGTGGCCTTGACGAGGTGTATGTCGCCTACCTATGCCACTTTACTCTCTATTGAGCAATCACTTGGCCAATTCTATGGGATGTTGTGGCCTTAACGAGACATATATCGTTTACCTATGCCAATTTACTCTTTATTGAGCCATCACTTGGCCGATTCTAGGGAGATGTGGTGGTCTTGAGGAGGTGCATGTCAACAACCTTAGGGTTTCATACCTTAAGACATGCTTAATGTTCATACACCTAATTGATTATTATTCTAATTATTTTCTAATTACACAAATTGTCTTTTCACTTTCTGATGATTTTCTCATAATTGGCATTAAATACCCACCCACAATTAACTCTCTTTCTTGCCCTTATTTTAAGTTCATCTACACTATTTACATACATTTAATGGTGTAACGATTCATGTAGACTATTTTTTAATATTGAGTGGGCATCATGCCGCTTTTTGAACATTTTTTCCAAAGTCTTCTCTAGGTTTGACTCATGTAATCGAGCCTTAGAACACGATTAAAAACACATGAGTTCCCCTATTGATGTTTTACTCATAAATTTGAATACTACATCTTTGCGCACAACACCACCATTTGTATCAATTTGTGGCTTATGTCACAATTGTGCAAATTACAACCACCATATTGGGATGTAAATGTGCATACCTTGCACCATCCATTTATTTGTGACATTTTTTTTAAGTAGGTAACACATGGGTTTTTTTACCCTTGTATTCGTCATTGCTTGATTCTTATGGGTAGTGCCTTATTTTATCGTTTTTGTCATAACATTTGCTTGTTACTCACAAGACTAGAATATTACTTGCGAGTGCACTTGTTTTTTCACGTAATACACTTTCTCGACCATATCAATACATGTTGGGTTGGCATTCTAATATAAGGCTAACTAGGAAACTACGTTGATGTTAGAACCACGGTTGAGCCTCGGGGAGCCGCCATGATTATTCAAGATAGAGATTCGAGAAAGACATCTTAGCTATGTTTTCCCCCATGGTTTTTAAAACACCATAGTGTTACCATAGTTATCGGATCTCGAATCACATCTCATATGTCTAGAGGGGTAAAGACGTGAGATACTTTCTTGGTAAAGTTCTTACAATCAAAATTTCAAGCATTCATTTTGCTTGTGTATTTTCTGAAGCTCCTTTTTCATATTGCATACCCACACCTTGCATCATGGAACAAGTTTTGAATGTTGTTGGAGCAATCTCTCCGACTGAGACTTCTCAACTCCAATCTACATCTTGCACACAAGCTGAGATCACTATTGAGCAATTGCTCACTACTACCTTGAATCAATTGGCCGAAATAAGGCAGGCCAATATGACATTGGAAAAGAAATTCCAAGAATTGACTATTGAGTCCAAGAAAAAAGGTGAACCTTCTTTCGTAGTAACGCCATTTAAGGAAGATAAGAAAGAAAGAACCGAGGAGGCCATTAGCACTTGGCTTGGTCGTTAGGAGTCTCACTTTGAGCTCCACCCCAAGCCCGATGCTGTAAAAATTGGTTATGTCGTTTGTGAGTTAGGTGGCCGAGCTACTGCTTGCTGGCGCGACCTAAGGACTGCAAAGAACTTACCCACAACTTGGGAAGGTTTCGTTGATGTTTTTAAGAAACAGTTTTTGCAACCACCTTCTCAAATTGAACAAGCGCAACACTTGCTCACGTTGTCAAGTAAGCCATTTACCTCTCTCGAGGATTATGTGCATCATGCTCAAACCCAAATCCAAAAATCGGGACTTATGGGTGAGAAATGGTTTTTTGCTTGCTTTTTGAATGGTATTCCCAATGGGGATTACCATTGGATTGTCCATGACAAGGACCCCACAACTTTTGAGGAAGCCATCAACATTGTACTTCGGTACCATAGGACTTCCAAGAAAGAGTACAATAAGCCTAAGTTCGCCAAAAATCTAAATGTCAAGTTCATTGGGAAATGTAAGCAATCCAGTGACACTCTTGACCGCGACTCGAAGCTATTCTGTGCATATTGCAAGAAGCGGGGTCACACAAGGGATACATGTCATCATCTTGAGAGGAAGTCAATGAACATCCCTCCTCAAAACAAATCTACGAGTCACACAAGTGAGTCTTTTGATGTTATTGAAGTTCATACCAACCACTTAAGTTCATGTGAATGCACTTTTCCTTCACATTTACTTGGACCTAATGATTTACTCCGAGCAGTCCGGTAGATCAATGGAACACAAGCACATTTCTTGTTTGATTCCGGTAGTTCTCACAATTTTCTTAATGATCACTTTGTGCAGCAAATGGAATTCCACATAAACGCAAGTGATCATATCTATCAAGTTCACATGGCAAATGGAAGCATTCAATACATCAGTGGCATTGATTGTCAACTGCCAATTCAAATAGATACCTATTTGGAGAAGCTAGACTTTCATGTTATGAAACTACAATCTGCAGATGTCATTTTAGGATACCCTTGGTTTTTTAATAAAAACCCTTCTTTGTCCATTGATTGGGTTAATCACTCAATCACATTTGAACTTAATAATTGTAAACATTTTATTCAATGTTCCAAACTTCCTTCTCATTCACTTGTGTCTTGTAAATCTTTAAGTGAGTATTCTAGTTCATTAATTTATTCGTGTGTAATTGATCTTGCGCTTCAATTTTATTATTTTAATATTGTCGCCGCACAATTACCACATTATGAACAATTACTCGACTCTATTTTTAGACAATTTTCAAGTTTCCTAACGAATTGCCGCTTACTTTACCACCAAAACATAATGTGGACCATCAAATTGAACTCATCCCTTGTGTTGTTCCTGTGAGCATTCCACCTTACCAACTTAGTCAATTAGAAGAGGATGAGATCGCTAAACAACTTAAGGAATACTTGAGTATGGGCCACATTAGGTATAGTAAATCACCTTGGGGTGTGCCAATTCTATTAGTTAAGAAGAAGGAAGGTTCATGGCAAATGTGTATCAATTATCGCCGTTTGAATAAAATTACAATTAAAAATGTATATCCGTTACCTCATGTCGATGATTTGATTGATCATTTGCATGGGCCCGATATTTTACGAAAATTGACTTACGAATAGGTTATCATCATATTCGCATTGCCGAGGATGATATTCCTAAAATCGCTTTTCGTACGTGCTATGGCCATTATGAGTTTTTAGTCATGCCTTTCGGGTTGACTAATGCTCCAACCACATTCCAACAAGCGATGAATGACGTTTTTCGAGATCAACTCAGTGATTTTTTTGTTGTCTTCTTGGATGATATTTTGATATATAACTGTACCTTGCAAGATCATGTTCAACATGTTCGATTTGTTTTGCAAAAGTTGTGTGACAACTCTTTCTATGCAAAACATTCAACATGTGATTTTTTCCAAAAATCTATTGTGCACCTAGGCCATTTAATTACGGAAAATGGCATTGAAATTGAACCTTCTCGTATTGAAAAGGTTAAACTTTGGCCCATTCCTCGTAATATTCGTGAATGCGATCATTCTTAGGGTTTGTTGGATTTTTACGAAAATCAATTCGTAACTATTCCAAATTGACTACGCCATTAACTGACCTTTTAAAAGGTTATCCACGTAAGTCTGTTAAACTGATTGTATGGAATGAACAACTTGACAAATCATTTGAGACACTCAAAGAGCATGTGTGTCAGGCTCCCACTCTTCTATTATCTGATCCTTCCAAGCCTTTCTCAATCGAAACCGATGCTAGTGATTATGCTATTGGTGTCATCCTTTATCAAGGCGGTCACCCTAATGCTTTTGAAAGTAAAAGGCTTGATGCTACTCAATCTTGGTATTCGGTTCAAGAGAAAGAGTTGTTCGTGGTAATACATGCATTAAAAACATGGGCAATATCTCTATGTAAATCAATTTGTGGTTACAACAGACCATCAATCCTTGAAATATTTTTGTGACCAGCTAGATATTGTTGGTCGTAAAGGACGTTGGGCTAACCTTATGCAAGATTTTGATTTTTCCATACAATATCGCAACGGTTCTATGAACACAGTTGCGGATGCTCTTAGTCACATTAAAGAAGTTAACATGCTCGGCTTCACGGAAATAAAATCTGACTTTTTAGATTTCCTACGAGGGAATACCTTGATGACAATTATTTCTCAAAATACTGGATGAAAGCCGAATCTGGTTTAGATGACATTACTAGCACCCTACCCTCAAAGGCAACCTTTCACATTACAAAAAGTTTGCTCTACCATAGTGGAAATGTCTATGTTCCAGATTTACCAAACGTAAAATAGAAAATTCTTCATGAATGTCATGATGCACCATCTGCGGGTCATCCTGGAGTGCAACGCACACTCGTTCTCATCTCAAGTACTTCTTTCTGGCCTAATATGCGCTCTGATGTGCATAAATACATAACCCAATGCTTACAATGTCAGATTAATAAGTCGGAACGACTTAAAGCTGTTGGTCTTTTACATCCCTTAGACATTCCCAACAACAAATGGGAAAGTATCTCGATGGATTTTATTGTTAGTTTACCTCGTACACAGAGGGGTCATGATGTCATTTGGGTTGCCATTGACAGACTAACAAAATTGGCTAGATTTATTCCTACCAAAACCACAGTAACCGCTCAACAACTGGCTTATCAATTTGTTGATGAGTTTTTTCGTTTTTATGGATTACCTATGGATATTGTTAGTGATCAAGATTCCAAGTTTAGTAGTGACTTTTGGACTCAAGTCTTTAAGAAACTAGAAACTACGTTGAGCATGAGTTCCGCAAATCATCCTCAGTCTGATGGAAAAATTGAACAAGTTAATCAAATTATTGAGGATATGCTTCAAGCTTATGTAGCAAAAACCCCTTCTAAGTGGGAGCAATACCTTCCTATCTTAGAATTTGCCTATAATAGCTCTAAACATACATCCACTACATACAGTCCTTTTATGTTGATGTATGGTTTTCAGCCACATGCCCCAGTTGACATCACGATTCATTGTGATACATTAGACAGTACACGCAATTTTTTGCAAGACATGAACCAAATGTTGCATATTGCCAAAGAAAATGTCAAGACAGCTCAAGATCGTGCTCGATTTTATGTTGATC